>NC_134080.1:141981011-142103511 GCF_000715075.1 Nicotiana tabacum
GCCCGAAGGGGCGCCCATCTGGTCATCCTCGGCCCTGATCTTCGACTAGTACCGTTTGTGGACGTCTGACCAGGTCACAGCTGGGTACTTGATCAGGTTCTTTTTCAGCTATTTCGAAGCCGCCGAGCTTCGTTCGTTCAGACCTTGACTAAAAGCCTGCATCTCCCAGTCGTCAGAGACTGGCGGTAGCTCCATCCGCTCCATTTGAAAGCGATACACGAATTCCTGTAGCATCTCATTCTCCCTTTGCTTGATTTTGAAAACGTCAGACTTCCTCATTGCTACTTTGATGGCACCGGCATGTACCTTTACGAAGGAGTCTACTAGCATGATGAATAAATCTATGGAGTTAGGAGCCAAGTTTTGATACCACATCATGGACCCTTTCGAGAGAGTTTCCCCGAATTCTTTCAACAATACGGACTCAATATCATCATTCTTTATATCATTGCCTTTTACCGCATAGGAGTAGGCTCTAACGTGCTCATTAGGGTCAGTGGTCCCATTGTACTTAGGGAGTTCTAGCATTCTAAACTTCTTTGGAATGGGTTTCAGGGCTGCCTCCGTGGGGAACAACCTTTGTATAAACTTTTTCAAATCCACGCCTATGATGACCGGGGGCGCACCCGGGATCTGGTCGACCCTAGAGTTGTAGGTCTCGACCTTCCTGTCATTTACTGCTATTATTTTCTTGCCCGATTCGATCGTTTTAGTAAGATCCTCAAGCATTTTTACTATGGCCAGGTCGGCTATCGACCTGTTATTTCTCGATCTCTCGGGTACCTGTTCGATTGGAAGGCCTGTTTCTGGCGCTGCTGTGCTGGGTGTCTTTGGATAACTTTGTAACTGAGCGATAGCCAACTGTTGTGCCTGCAACATTTCAAAAATACCATGAAGACTAACTTCCTGTTCTTCTCGGGCTAGGGTTTTTGGGCTTCCTGTTGGTTGTCATGCCGCATGCTCCTATCGGTGTGTGAGGTTTCATTGACCTGTTGTGCGTCCTGCGAATCCGCGTCCACTAAAATCGGTCCGGGCGCATTATCACGATTCTACGGTGGCGCACTAACAACTGGAACAACCACACTGTTTTCCTCATGGTTTTCGAGGTTGTCGTTCTCGACCCTATTTATTGAGCCAGACATTTTGTCCTAAATCAAAAGATATTGGACAAGAAAAGGTGTGAAAGATAACTTGCATTTTTGTAATGAAACCAGCAAGAAAATAATCACTATTATTTTTAGCCCCATGGTGGGCGCTAAACTGTTTACCGTGAAAATGGTAATAACAATTAAATTTGTAAATAGGACTCTAAAAATACGTGATCTATTTTTATGCTAATTGTTATAGCAGTTGATGCTAGGTGTATGAAGTTTAATAACGAAATACAAGTTAAAACGAGACAACAATCAAACCGAAGGGCCTGCTACCTGGACTTCGGACTGATCGACGAAAGGCCTCGAGGTCGATACCCAGCTCGAGTTTGAGTTATCGAGGGTAAACGGGAAGGGGATAACAATTAGGATATAATTAAAGGAGGCTCTTTATGGCCAGTATCAAGCAATAAAAGAAAAATAAGTATGAAAGCAGTAAACGGAGAGAATAGCCTCGAGTGAGTAAGTTAGAAAGAAAAGAGAGATATATTATTGATCATGTTTAGAATGGTTGGAGTTGTCCCTTATAGAGTGTTAATGACTCCCTTTTTATAAGAGGGGGGAATCCAAACATAGTACAAGATACGTTGAGTAATAAAGGAAGCGGGATGGGACAACTAACTAGCTTCATAACGTATACGTAGGTCAATGTTAGGCTACCCAGGAAGACATAATCGACTCCAGATGCACTCTTCGGAGGACTCCCGTTCTTGTTGGGGTCTCGGCCAACGTTATCCCCAGGCTGGGTATCGAAAGATCTTGAGGGAAGTATCTGGCTCGAGGTCTCGACCTTTCGAGGCGATCTCCTGAAGCACTTTATCAACGATAAATTAGTCCTCCCGATTTCACCATACACAAAACTAGCACATGAATATGAAATAATCTCGGTGATTGATGTTGTTGATGAAGTGGAAGATGCGGTTTAGATAAAGATGGAAGAACAATGCCTCGGCGAGTAGTTGGCGGCTAATTTGGTGAACTTCGATGGTGAAGATATGGAGGGGTATATGGAATCAGTCAATGCATTGGAGGGGCTTGTGTCCTACACTTATGCTCCGACAAAGCTGTTTCTCGACTTGGAGAATAGAGCCACTCCTCCCCCAAAACCTTCTATTATTGAGCCACCGCAAACCAAGCTCCAACCACTTCCACCACACTTGAGGTATAAATTTCTTGGCTCAAATGATACTCTACCGGTAATCGTTTCTTCTTTGTTGAATGATGTGCAGGTAGTACAATTGTTGGATGTCTTGAAGGAGCATAGGCAAGCTATTGGGTGGACAATTGCGGACATCCGAGGGATTCCCGCTGGAATTTGTGAACACAAGATCCAATTGGAGAATGAGACTAAACCAAGTGCGGAGCATCAACAATGGTTGAACCCGTCCATGCAGGAGGTGGTAAAGAAATAAATCATCAAGTGGTTGGATACCGGGGTAGTCTACCCTATTGCTGATAGTTCTTGGGTTAGCCTAGTGCAATGTGTGCCAAAAAAGGGAGGCATGACCGTGATTGAAAATGATAAAAATGAGTTCATCCCAACAAGAACAGTGTTTGGATGGAGGGTGTGCATGGATTATCGGAAGCTCAACAGTGCCACGTGCAAAGACCATTTCCCTATGCCTTTTATTGATCAAATGCTTGATCGGCTAGCGGGAAGGTCATTCTATTGTTTTCTTGATAGACATTCCGGTTACAACCAAATCAACATAGCATTGGAGGACCAAGAGAAGACAACATTCACTTGCCCTTATGGAACCTTTGCCTTTATCCGGATGCCGTTTGGTTTGTGCAACGCTCCGGCTACTTTTCAAAGATGCATGATGTCCATCTTCTCAGACATAGTGGAGGATTTTCTAGAGGTTTTCATGGACGATTTTTCGGTGGTAGGTGAATCTTTTAAGCATTGTCCTAACAATCTTAGACAAGTGCTCAAAAGATGTGAGGAGATCAACCTTGTGCTTAACTAGGAGAAATGCCACTTCATGGTGGATGAAGGCATTGTCTTGGGGCATAAAATTTCAAAACATGGCATAGAGGTTGACCGAGCAAAGATCGAGATCATTTCCAAGCTCCCTTCACCTACTTCAGTTAAAGGTGTCCGAAGTTTCTTGGGGCATGCCGGATTCCATAGGCGTTTCAACAAGGATTTTTCCACAATTTCAAATCCCATGTGCAAACTCCTTGAGAAAGATGCAAAATGTGTGTTCGACGAGAAGTGCCTCAAAGCCTTTGAGGAATTGAAACAGAAGCTCACCATGACACCTATTATTGTCACACCCGATTGGTCTCTTCCATTCGAACTCATGTGTGACACCAGTGGTGTAGCTATTGGGGAAATGCTTTTCCAATGTCACAACAAGGTTCTCCACCCGGTCTATTATGCACGCAAGACACTCAATTGAGCGCAAATAAACTATACGATGACTGAACAAGAACTTCTTGCCATTGTTTATGCCTTTGAGAACTTCCGGACATATTTGTTAGGATCCAAGGTGATAGTGTACACAGACCATGTTGCTCTTTGCTATCTTATGAAATAGAAGGATGCAGAGCCTAGGTTGATTTGGTGGGTCTGTTGTTGCAAGAATTTGACTTTGAAGTCAAAGATAGAAAGGGGACGGAAAATCAAGTGGCAGATCATTTTATAAAGGCTTGAAGAGGCAGGGAGACCAAAGGAAGATCGTGAAATTAATGATGCTTTCCCGGATGAACACATATTGGCATTATCTAACACTTTTGCTCCTTGGTACGCTGATATTGCTAACTACTTTGTTAGCAACCTTATTTCTGATAGATTGGAAGCTTGTCAGAAGAAGAAATTTTTGAGATATTGTCGACAATACTATTGGGAAGAACCATTCTTGTTCCGTGTTTGTGATGATAACATCATTAGAAGGTGTGTTCGAGAAGAGGAGATTATTCCAATTCTAAAGGCATGCCACAACTCACCGGTCGGTGGTCACCATGGGGGCAATTGAATGGCAGCAAAGGTGCTTGATTATGGTTATTATTGGTTGTTGATTTATCATGATTCCAATCAAATGATCATGGCTTGTGACCAATGTCAAAGTAAAGGATCAATCTCAAAGAGGCATGAAATGCCAATGCACTTTGTGATGGAGACAGAGATCTTCGACGTGTGGGGAATTGATTTTATGGGTCCCTTTGTAAGATCTTGTGGTATGAAATATATCTTGTTGGTTGTGGACTATGTTTCCAAATGGGTTGAAGCAATTGCCTTACCAAACAACGAGGCAAGGAGTGTGACCACATTCTTAAAGAAAAACATATTCACGTGGTTTTGCACTCCTAGAGCCATTCTTAGTGATGGTGGGTCTCATTTCTATAACAAGGCTTTCACGGGGTTACTAGAAAAATATGGCATCAAGCATAAGGTGGCCACACCTTATCATCATCAATCAAGTGGCCAAGTTGAAGTTTCCAACCGGGAGATAAAGAATATTCTAGCAAAGACTGTTAATCAAAATAGGACCAACTAGTCAAGGAAGCTAGATGATGCGTTGTGGTCATACCGTACGGCGTACAAAACCTCTATTGGCACTTCTCCTTATCGGTTACTTTTTGGCAAGGCTTGTCATCTACCTGTAGAACTGGAGCACAAAGCCATGTTTGCTTTAAAAATGTTGAACTTGGACTAGGCTGAAGCTGCAAATTTGAGGTTAACACAACTCAATGAAATAGAGGAATTCTGTTTCCATGCATATGAAAGTGCAACTGTGTACAAAGAAATGATGAAGTTCATCTACGACAAAAAGATCTTGAAAAGAGAGTTCAAGTCGAGTGACTTGGTTTTGCTCTTCAACTAAACGCTCAAATTGTTTCTAGGAAAGCTCAAATCGAAATGGTCCGGTTCGTTCAAGGTGGTAGATGTATCCCCTTTTGGAGCTGTGGAATTAGAATCGGAGGATGGGCTCCGAACATTCAAAGTAAATGGCCAGCGAGTCAAGCACTATTGGGCACAGATGGAGAAAAACATTTGGTGGAATAGTTGGCTCTCAAAGATGGTCCATGCCCGACCAATGAGTGAAACCAAAGAAAGTCCAACTTCGTCGTGCAGCGACGTTAAATCAAGTGATTCATGGGAGGCAACCCATGTGTGGTAACATCCTTTTTGTCCTTTAAATTTTAATTGTTGTTAGATAGATTTAATTGAACAATTTGAAGTATATGTTAGAGTGCAGGTGATTCAAACGATCATAACAGAGGGTAAAATTGCGTGTGAAAGGGAAGAAAAGTCACCATGGGAAGTCTGTTACACGTATGCGGTTGCATTTTAACTATGTGGACCGCATAGTAGTCGCACACCTGGACAGTTTGTTTGGCAAAAATTGGTGGTAGAAACGCAGCGAGGACGTGCACTTTGCGGATCGCATTTCAGTTATGCGATCACACACGTGCACTGCATTGTGTCCATGAGTAACTCCAATTGAAACCACCGCATAACACTTATACAGTCTCATAAGGTGTTATGCAGTGACCTATCAACTGCAAAATTCACAGGTAAGTACCCCCTACCCCTTCACACTTAAACACACACCATCACTCACATTTCCCTCTTAAACAAAACAAAAAAAAATAACAAAAAGAAAACGAAACAAAAGAAAGAAAAAAGAGGAAAGAAAAACGGCTAGTGAACAAAGTAAACAACGATCCCACTTTGTGCATTCATCTTCCAAGGGTTCTAAATTCTCCGTTCCTGGTATGTTCCCCTTTCCAAATATCATCCCTATAAATTTTAGCTTAAATTCTGTTGTGTGTTGTCCCATTTTTGTTTTCTTTAGTTTTCCTCTTTGTTCTTGGGTATCTACTCATGATGAGGGGAGGGGGGGGGTTTGAAATAAGTAGTTAGGCTTGGGGTGCTGGGTAGTGAAATTGGGTTCACCATTGTAGAGGGTGGAAGTCAAACCATTGAGGAGGACGACTTTTGCGAACCGCATAGTCGATTTGTGGTCTGCATTGTGGCCGCATAACCAACCCTAGGTGGCCTGAGGAAGATTACAAATTGTGGAGGTTGTGCGATCGCATAAGTGATATGCAGACCGCAAAGCCACTGCATACCTAAACAGTTTCTAGCCTTTTGTAACATATTGTTTGCGGCTAATTTGCGATCGCAAATTCAACTCTGCAGTGGATTTTGCGATCGCATAGTGTGATGACCTTTCCAAGAAAATAGTTTTGTGATGGGTATACAGACCGCATAATGGATATGCGATCGCAAAACCCATTGCATAATTATATCCCTTTAGCAGACAGAAGTTTTGCGACAGGTTTGCGGTCTGCATAGTGGTTATACGACTTGCATACCCTGTCGCATACTTGACTTTCTTTGTGCTTTTTCTTTTGATGTCTGCTATGTTTCTCACACTTCATTTCTTTGCAGATATGGCTCCCAAGAAACATATATCTTCTTCCAAGAAAATAGCCTCCACCAGTCATCAAACACAACAAGCCAAACATTCACGACCGGATCCTACTGCTGCAAATCCCTCCCAATCTGATGAGGAGGAGACCTTGCCATCAGTTGACCTACAAGTTGAGGCAAGAAGAAAAAGAGGAGATTATTTCTAACTCAGGTTTGGGGTCGAAGGCTCTAGGGAGCTGTATAGAGAAGGGCTAACAAAATAATCCTTACTGAAAAACAACTGAGTTTGAACGGGCTACAAGAGTAGTACCTTCACATACTGGAGAATAACAAGGCTAGAAACTGGGAGTGCTTCACTGAGCAGCCTGATGATTACAATGAAATAGTGGTACGTGAATTTTATGCATCTTATGGAGCCTCCAGGACCCCTCACCACAAGCGCAACAAAGTTTTCTGTGATATTGTCTTGGTTCGGGGGAAGCATGTGTTTTGTAGTAGTGACACCATAAATGAGTTCTACGTCCCAAACAGGAGATCGGGCACAGCTGAGTATGATACCAAATGGGCCAACAGGGATAATGATCATGGTTGGATAGCTTCAGTGATAGCCAAGGAGGCCCCTGCTAGGATTGACCCTCTGCATAAAATATTCAAGGAAGATATCACACGAGAGGGTAGATTCTGGCTCAGCTTTGTCACCTCTCGATTGATACCGTCCCGAAATGAGACTGATATAAGCATTGAGAAAGCTATTCTCATTGCATGCATTATGACTCAGATAAAAATTGATGTGGGTGACTTTATCTTTCGAGAGTTAGGGATGCGAGCCAACCAGATAGCCATGTCACTTCTAATCCCGTGCTTGATCACAACCCTCTATAAGGGTGTGGAAGTCCCTTAAATGCATTACACTGAGAAGGTGTGGAAAGTGGTGAAGGATATTGATATCACGTGCATTAATGACGGGGTAGTTATTGCTCCCCAGAGGTTCAGACCCTGATTCATGCTAATACATAGATTTCAAACTCCCAGACTCCTGCTTCTCCTTAGGCCACAGTGGTCTCCACTTCCACTCCACAACCCACCTCTCATGTCACCTTTGAACAGCCTTCTGCCCCACTGCCAGCCGTTTCGAGGCTCAGTCTCTTAGCTCAACATGCAAATGCTAAGGTAGCCAGCTCCTGAAGAACCTCCCTACACTCATCAGGCAAGACTTAATCCCTATCCAGTCGTCAGTGACGGTGCTCCAACAACAACAAATATCTTATGAGAATCGCTTGAAGCAGCTTGAGGTGCAGATTTAAATAATGGAACGGGGTGAGGTTGGAGACATGCCAAAGCTCTGTGACAAAGTTCCTACACTGAAAATTGAGCTCCACAAAATGCAAACTCTGGAGTTCGATCTATCCTCCTTCACGCAAGGAGGGAGAGCAGGGAGCATGCACATCCGTGGTTGGATTAGATTTTGATTTCTCCACCTTGATGACAACTCCTGCACCTCAGACAGCCAGGGCTTCCCAGCCTCCAGCTTCTCCTACACATATTGACATCACTTCCGAGGAAGATTCCGGACACTCTGCAGAGTCCAAAGGTGGGGAGGCAAACGAGGGAGAGACTGATGAGGAGTCATGGTCCAAGGAGGATGAGGGTTCTCAGGAGAAAGGTAAGCAGATTGCTGCCCCTACAGTTGCCGAGGAGGAACAAGCAGTTGTTGAGAAGGTGATAGAACATTCACTAGTAGACATGGTCGTCCAAGCCAATCCATCGGCCACTCAGCTATCATCAGGCGAGGCTAGCAGCTCACAGGCCACAACTCTAGTGTCGGGCCAGTTGGAGATCCCTCGTCCATCAGTGGAGGTCATTCCTCCTACCGAGATCTCATTGGTCCCAGCTTCAGTATCAGAGGGTGACCCCACTATGATTCAGCCGCCTTCTGACTCCCATAACACTTAGTGTGCCTCAGGGAGCCCCTAAACTCCGTCTTACATTCGTATGCATTAGGGACAATACATTCTTTTCAGTAAGGGGTGGGATAGCCTTGTACAAACTTTTTGTGAACCGTCATACATGTTTTTGTGTTATATAAGAAAATTTCTATAACTTTTGTATATACTTGTGTTGTTTTAGTACATATGTTATCTTTGTATATAAAAAACCAAAAACAAGTAGATAGTTAGATGCATGTTCATCTTTAGTAATTAGCAATGAATTCCCCTTGGTTTTTCTTTGTCGGGTTCTTTTCCAAGGGTGTAATAGTAGAACCAGGGCAGTAGAATGAAACGTTTTGACTGGTTTGGTGTAGTTTTCTAGTCTCAAGCATGTGTGCCTATAAATAACCTACACCCTTCCATTAGTAAAAAAGTATAAAAAGAAATCAACTGTGTGAACTTGAGGCTCGCTCATTCACTCTATGTTTACCTAGAGTTATACATGTAAATATGATGAAAGCTTCGAGTTCCCAAGTGTTGACTTGAGGGCTAAAACTATGTTGAGTCAAACAGTTCGTGTGTCATGTGTGTGAGTCTTTGTATAAATAATTCTTGTGTTTACTTTTGTCATCTAGAACTTGCCCGGTTGGTCTTTCGATGCTAATGATAATTACACTTGGTTGGAGAAATGACCTTAGGCAGCCTTTGTGATTTTGGAAAACCAGTTACCATTTCAAGCTACCCATTGTATAGATATTATCACTAGTTACCCCATTTGAGCCTTTAACCTTTTCTTTAGCCACCTCATTACAAACCTTTCCCCTTTTGTAAAATAATTTCCTCTTTTGAACTCGTCCCTTCTTGTACATTGAGAATGAGGCTAAAAGCCTAAGTTGTGGGTATGGTTTCAAGATGGAAATTGGCAAGGTTGTACAACGAGTGTAGGAAACTATACCTCAATATATTCATATGAAACTATTCAAGCTCTAAAAAGAAAAAAAATGCAAGAGTAAAGAAGAAAAAGAAAAGAAAACGAGGTGTATGTATATATATAAATATGATGCCTTGAATAAAATTAGAGAGGTATTTAAGGTGGTTCAAAGTTGGAAATTAGGGGCCAATGAGGGCTATGTTATTTGAAAAGAAGCAAAAAGCAACAAGAAAGAAAAACGTGAGTAGTGTTCAAGGAGGGTGTAGTCAGTTGTACCCAAATGTTTATCCAACCTTTCCATAAACCTACATTACAAGTATAAAATGTCCTTATGGGATCTCCGACTGAACGTTCTTAGAATAAAGCGATGACTTAAAATAAGGGCAAGCCTATGCTATGGCATGTTGTAACACTTGAAACTCTTTCTAAGAGTGAGTGTCATTGTGAATCCGTCCCTTTTGTTGTCAATGAAAATATTGTGAGCTTGGGACTTTCTTTCTAGTGAGTGCACATGAATATTGAGGTTGGACATAAGTTGAGTTCTTGAAGTCGAATGCAAGTGCACTCAGATGAGATTAACATTCTGTCAAATTGGTCGAGGCTCAAAGTTTCACAAGTTGATTTGTTTCTTTGTAAATAACAATGATGGTTCAGGAAGGGTAAATAAACGAAAGTGCATGCTTGTAGTACTGACAATTAACACCATCCACGGTCACTATTGTTTCATATCGATTAGATGGAATCTAGAATAGGATAGTGTCGTTTTAGTTGCCTGGGGACAAGCAAGAGTTTAAGTTGTGGGTGTTGATGTGTCGGAGAATTTCGACACATTTAATACAAATTGCTTAAATTGTAGCTTGTTTTAAATGCAATTATCTTTATTACTTATGTAATTTTAATGTTTTTGTAGTGTATGAAGTTTAAGGACCTAAGAACATGGAAATGAAATCAAAAAGCCGCAAAAGGACAAGAAAAGAGTAAAATGTAATCGCAGATGTGAAAATGCGGATCACAAATCCAACATACGGACTGCATAATGCTCAAAGGAATCGCAAAGCCCAACAGTCTATTGGCCAAATTCAAGCACAAGAAATGCGGTCCATTATGCGACCACATAACAGGTTTGCGGGCCGCATAATGAATTGCAAAATCCCTGTAGAAGTTGATGAAGGCGGAAAATGCGGTGACAAATATGATCGCAAATCAACAATGCAGACCGCATAACCTAAATGCGATAAATACCTGAGAACTAGTGTTTCGAAGATGCGATGGTTGTGATGAGAATGTGGACCGCATGTCTGTTATGGGACAGAAATGCGACCACATAATTGACTTGGAAGGGTATTTTTGTGGGGGCATCTTGTCTGGTTTTTGAGCTACATTCAAAACTTTGAATATTTCTCTCTTTTGGAAGCTTTAGGAGTGAAGAATCTTGCACTTTGTGAGCTTTTATTCTCAACTTTTTATATTTTAGAATCAATAGCTAGCTTTAAATACTAAGGTTGTGGACCCTAAATGGGTGTTATGTTAATGGGTGTTTAACATTGAATATATATATATAATAGTTGGTTGATATATATTTATTTTGCATTCTTCATTTATTGTTGATGGTTGCAAACATTAACAAGAACCATTAAACTCTTTCTTTACTTGGAAAAGTGAGTTAGAGTTTGGTAGAAGTAAATATCAAAGACTCAAGGCCTTAAACCTTGTTTAATAGAATCGCTTAGGAAAAAATGGGTTTTATTTGTTATAATTGATTGCTCTTAATTGCAACTCTTTTATATTTAGAAAAATCATATAGAGGAAATACTACCCAACTATTAAAAAATATTGGGTAGTCATTTAGAAATCATTTGCATATCTAAACAATATTCCATTAGAAATTTATCATATTAACACCGATAGCATTACACTTCATTGAAGGGGACACAACCTTGGTTTCCTTAATCAAATTATGTACAGTCTCAACATTACATTTAGTTATCTCTTCAAATCACAATCATATCATACTCTAGTTACAATTAACTGAATATAATTACGACCTAAGTCAAGTAACACACTACTCGAGTAACCTTTTCACGCCTATTCCCTGTGGGATTCGATCCCAAACATGTTGGGTTATTATATTTGACACTGACCGTATTATAATATTTAATTAAAGTTTAATTTGAGCGTATCACTCCAGTTGCTACGATACCTGCACCACCATCGAGGGATGGAGATCAGGCGGGTAGATGTCACTCTAGAGACGGAGGCTAGGCCCATTGTTACGCTATTTCTGGTTGGGCAGAGGATGATGCACTAGATGATGTCCTTCCAAGTATGGTTTTAGTTGAGCATAAAGATGCATTTGTGTTACTTCGATCTGACCCTATTTATTGGTGTTTCACCCTATTTTGCAGTAGTCAAAATATGATCCAACGGTGGTTTCTCTGTTGTTGATAAAAGAGAGTCGTCATGTAATAATTAAAGGTATACTATGGTACCTATTTTATTACCAAGTCATATTTTTTATTAGTTTACTAATTGATGAGATTGTGGGCAAGAGTTATTGCTCTTTTAAAGGGAAGGTTTGGAATAAATTATTTGTACTGTGCCTTATTTTGTATTAAAGATTATGGCTTACAATATATCTAAGTGAGAGTATGATGTTAATAAAGGGAAGTGAGACTTTAAAAGGGATGTGAATTTATAAGGAGTCTTGAAAAATATGTTGGTGGATATGATTGAAAGAGCTTTGAAACATGTATATGAGTGGTTGATATTTATAAAGCATGTGAAAAAGGGTTGTAAAATACTTGATTTTGGAGAATAGATATTCATGTAACTCTAAGAGATGTTTGTACGAAGTGAGCCTAAGATATACCTTGGTTTCCGAAATCCTAAATATTAGACTTGAGGAATCATTATGAAATATTTTCTGGGCAGCAACACTTTGATTTTGAAAAAGTCGATTTTCTTTTAGAAGTCTAGCCTTGCGATACAGATCTAATTTTCCTTTTGAAAATGAGGCTACTGTTTTTGCTAAGTTCTGGGGCTTCAAAATCTTGTTAAGAAAAAATAGATGAGAGAAAACATAGTATAATATCAACAAATGTAATTAGGGAAATGGAGATTAATCACTAACTAATTCCTTTTTTTTAAAAAAAATCCTATATTGTTTAGGGCTTGTCGATGTTTTATATGATTCAAAAGTAAAGCATGTACTTATATAAGGCCCCATAAAATTTCACGTAGAACTCGAGGTTTTGTGATGCTAAAGTAAGTTTTTGGTTGTACATTGTGTCGGGGATTTGAAGAAAGTTTTTTGCAGAGCAGGGCGTTTCTGAAGTCCATTATGCGACCGCAGAAACACTCCGTGGACCGCAGATCCTCCACGGAGTAAGATAGAGAAATGGGCCAATTGAGGTTTTTTTGCGGTCAACTATGTGACTGCATAATCGTTTTGTGGGCTGCAGACCCTTCGTAGAACCATCATGAAGTTTTTTGGAGGGAGATTCTACGGTCCATTTTTTGGCCGCATAATTGATATACCGGGTGCAGACCTGGCCGCAGATAGAGCCAGACTAACCCAGTTTTTGGGACAATTTCTGTGGTCTATATTGTGAGCCGCAGACCTGATCTGTAGTGCACTCTATTACCACAGAGTTGAGTTCGGAGGGACCATTTTCTAATTTTTATAACCCAACCCCATTTGACTAAAATCCATTGGTCGTTTAGAAGGCAAAAATCTGCCATTTTAGAGCGAGGAGAGTAATATAGAGAGAGAGGAAAAAGCCCTGAGTACTTTGTTAATATACCCTTGCTCAACCTTTTAAATTAAAAAAGGAAAACTGAGTGGGTCTTCACCCAAGAGGTAAATTTCTAGTCCATAGCCCTCAATTTCGGGATTGGATAGAAAGTAGGTAAAGAGAAGTGTGATTCTTGACTGTTATTTACACATGTATGTACCATCTAGGCTAGTTGGAAGGTTATTAAGCTCAAATAGGTAAATATTGGGTTGTGAAATGTAGGAATCCACCATATGAGAACCTTGAAACCTTAATGTACGCTTAGCACTTGATAAAATGCTAAAATGAGTTGAAACCCAAGTATCTTCCTAATTATGGTTCAAATTTGTCATGTTTCTAATTGATTGAAGTCGCTAGGATTTCTTGAACATTGTAGTAATTTAAGAAAGCTGAAGTGATGTATGTTGGCTAAACTCCTCTTTTAATATCGATTTCCATGATGTCCTCGTATGTTGCGATTATGATTGGCTCAATTTCTTATTTCTCATGTTCTGAGACCTTCCTAATTGATTTGATTATTATGAAATAAGTGTTTTGTTGAAAAATGTATGTACTCAAATGTGTTCCAAATGTTCCCATCATATCATGATTCCCTCCGAGAATGTAATCGCTAGGATTTCTTGAACATTGTAGTAATTTAAGAAAGCTCAAGTGATGTATGTTGGCTAAACTCATCTTTTAATATCGACTTCCATGATGCCCTCGTATGTTGCGATTATGATTGGCTCAATTTCTTATTTCTCATGTTTTGAGGCCTTCCTAGTTGATTTGATTATTCTGAAATAAGAGTTTTGTTGAAAGATGTATGTACTCAAATGTGTTCCGAATGTTCCCATCATATCATGATTCCCTCCGAGAATGTAATAGAGTATGATCCATGTACCAAAGGTGTTGTGATTTAAAAATCATGTTTCAATTGAAAGTTAGTATGGCTAATTGTGGAAGAGAAACTCAATGTGCTTAAGACTCTTGTTTGCTCATATGTGTACTTAAAGTCTTGATTAGAAATTCCCTTATTATTGATAATCCATGATGATGCTCGAAAGTTATATGGGTGAGTATGAAACATGAAATACGGCCGAATTGCCAGGAATGAAATTACACTTATGGATAATACTGCCAATGAAATGAAACGATGTGTGTTAGTGTTACACCCCATGATTTCGTACGTAAGAGTACGTCGTAAGTCAATTGATGTAAACTAAGAAAAAAATCATCTTTGAAAAGTTTATAAAGTAAGTTAATCATGTTACCGTGGAAGTTACAAATATTTAAGATCATGAATAATAATTACCAAGATGGTTGGAAGGCTTCGAAGCTAAATGAATTGAAGAAGATAAGTTTTGTCGAAAGTCGACAAGTTTGGTGTTACGCACCGTGCGTTCTAAGGTGACGTATAATGAATATATGACTTGTTAATCATGATTTGAATGAGTGTAAAGTCATAATTTGACTATATATGATGTTTGGATATAAACTATAAAGTTTGGGAAAAATTGGATTTAACTTACGAAAAAATCGAGTTAAGATTTGCCTTGTAACGAGCCGTTTTGAGAAATTAAATTCGTAAGCATTATGATGTCATTTTGGGACATATATGATACAAAAATGAAGATATCGGAACCTAGTTTTCAACGTTCCAAACCATTTATTCATACGACATCGGGTAGAGAAATATGGATTTTTAAAGTAGGGTCACCAAGTCACGTTGCCGCACTTCGGAGAAACTGACAGGTTTATAGGCCAGGTTGCGATGCAGTTTCCGTCCAATATTTTGAGTGTTACAAGGAAATATTTATATGAAATTAATGTTCTATGTGTCTAGTTTCTAAAATTGAAAACCATTTGTCAATACAATATCAGAGTAGAGAGATATTGCACTGCTCAAGCTGACAAACAGGCAGCTTACCCACCTACTTGGAGAATTGAGGCGGTGGTCTTATAAGTTGCCTTTACCCATTATATTTCGTCAATATCCAGAGATGTCATGATGCAGATTTTCCACCATCGGGAGTCATGATGGCGCCTACTATTGGAGCTAGGCCAGCCAAGTATTAATACATTGCTGATAAAATTCGCAATAGTATAAATAAAATGAGACAATTAAATAAAAGCGGAAGTCTTTAAACTTAGATAACGGAAATCAAATACGGAAGTCTAAATACATCTCTACCAAGAGTCTGGTGTCACTAACTCACGAACTACTAGAGAGTACTACAAACAAGGTTTGAATAAAAGATACAATGCTTTGTTCCGATACAAAAGGGAAACAATTTAAGTAAAATAGGAAGGTTCTCCGGCCTGCGGGCGTCAGCTAGGATGCCTCGAAAGTCCCTGGACTAAAGTCAGCTCCCGATCAAATCCTATTGCTGAAGTCCAAAAGCTGCTCCTGGATCTGTGCAAAAAGATGCAAAGAGTGTAGCATCAGCACAACCGACCCCATGTGCTGGTAAGTGCCCGGCCTAACCCCGACGAAGTAGTGACGAGGCTAGACAGAGCCTGCCAAAAACAACCTTTGCAGATATATGCAATAAAAGGGAATACACAGAATTTAAACAGCTAAGAGGGAGGGGGAGCATGCTATAGGGGTGTAACAGTTCAGATATAAAGTCAACATATAGAGAAGTGAAACTGTACAATAGCAACAGTTAAGAAGAACAGGTTAATCAACAGTTGTACGGCATCAACCTTCGTGCTTTTACTCTCGTTCTCACCAAAACAATAATATAAGGTACACGACATTAACCTTCGCGCTCTTCCTCACATAAACTCTCATATCAAGGCACGGAATGACCCTTCGTGCATAAATGTTCAAAACATGGCACGGAATGACCCTTCGTGCATAATTATTCAAAACATGGCACGGAATGACCCTTCGTGCTTTTACACTCTTTCCTCATAATAACAAACAATGCACGGCATCACCCTTCGTGCTTTATCGCTCTTCCTCACCCAAACAACAATCACAAACAAAGGGGAAGGAAGTGATCAAATAATAATAGGAATCCCGGCAAGGGAACACAATTAAACAGTTAAATCCTAGCAAGGGAACAAAATCAATAAATTCCAACATCTCGACAAAGGAGATAATCAACAAGGCAACAAACATCCCAGCAAGGGAACAATTCAATAACTATTTCTCTTTCCATCACTTTTACTTCTCATCTCACTTTACCACCTGAGCCGATGCTCTAAAGGGGTTCAATCATTTCATATACTTTCACGCTTTATAATATACTCGAGCCAATGCTCCAAGAATGTAAAAATCATAATTCTTCCTCAAACTCTTCACATCATATGAAATTTATCAACTTAGCAAGGAGGAGATATCACAAAATCTGAATAAACACAAATAAGACTCACGGTCATGCTAGACTCCGGTGTATAGATACTCGTCACCATGACTATATATAGTACTCAACAATTAGCAAATAGCAAACAACACTCTAATCCTATTCCCTCAAGCCAAAGTTAGAACAAACACTTACCTCGGTCCAAAGAATAGCAATCAACCCTCAAATACCGCCTTTCCTTTATAATCCGACTCCGGAACAACGATATCTAGGCATAACTAATTCAATAATATCAATGAAGACTCAATAACAAAATCCCATAGCTTAGATATAAAGTTCCTAGCATTCTTCCAAAAATACCAAAATTCGACCTCAGGCCCACACGGTCCAAACACGAGGCTCGGACCAAAATCCAATTATCCATAACCCCACGATTTCAAATATATAATTTATTTTAAGACCCGACCCCAAATTGAGGTTGAATCACTCAAAATTCCCAAAAACCTAACTCCACCCAAAACCCCTAATTTCTACTCTAAATTACATGATTTAAGCTTAGGAACTCAATAGTTAATGATGGAAAATGAAGAAAATAAGTGGGAATTTACTAACCCAAGTGGTCTTGAAGAATGGGGGCTTCAATGGACTCCTAAGTTCTTGGGGAAGAAGAAGGCTCGTGAGTTTTTGAATGAGTCCCGTAGCTACTGTTTCTGAAGTTTTAAAAAATTTAACTGGGCGAAAATGGTCTATGCGATCGCGAAGAAATCAATGCGATCGCAATAGAGGAAGGGGAAAATCGCCATTGCGATTGCGAAGGAAGCACTGTGATCGCGTAGAAGAAGCAGGATGGGCATTGCGATCGCTAACAGGACTCTGCGATCGCATTGAGGAAAATATAGGGCTTCTCAAGCTAACACTATGCGATCGCGGGAGAATATATGCGATCGCATAGAACAAACTGGACCCCTGAGACTTTACACTATGTGTGATCGCGGACTCAGCTATGCGATCGCATAGAACAAAGAACTGGGCAACAGCAGACAGCAGATTCTGCAACATCTCTAAGGCTAAAACCGCTCCGAAACACTTTCGAAACACTTCCGAGCCCTCGAGGCTCCTAACCAAACACACCTACTAACTCAATAACATCTTACGAACTTACTCGAGCGATCAAATCGCCAAAATAACATCAAAATCAATGAATCAAGCCTCAAAATCATCATTTTTCTTCAAACTTCATAAACTTTCAAACATAGAGTTTTAAATCCGAAACACGTCAAATGACGTCCGATTTCAACCAAATTTCACAGAAAGCGCTTAAACCACATATAAGACCGGTACCGGGCACTGGAACCTAAATACATGCCCGATACCAATGCTTTCTAATCCATTTTCATTTCAAATTTCCAAATAAATTTCAGAAGGACAATTTTTTTTAAAATTCATTTCTCGGGCTCGGGACCTCGGATTTCGATTCCGGGCATACGCCCTAGTCCCATATTTTTCTACGGACCCTCCGGGACCGTCAAATCACGGGTCCGGGTCTGTTTACCCAAAATGTTGACCAAAGTCAACTTTAACCATTTTAAAGCCACAATTTATCAAATTTCACATGATTTAACACATAAGCTTTTTTTTTCCTGGCTATGCGCCCGTACTGCGCATGCAAATTGAGACAACTAAAGGTAAGGTTTTCAAGGCATCGGAAGCACGAAAAAAGGGAGAAAACCGGTGATGACCCCTTTAGGTCGTCACATTCTCCACCTCTAAAACAATCGTTCATCCTCAAACGAACGTAAGAAGGAAGTACCTGAGTCGGGGAAAAGGTGAGGATAACGGTCCCGCATATCGGACTAGGACTCGCAGGTCGATGCCTCGGGAGGCTGACCTCTCCACTAAACACGAACCGAAGGAAAACTCTTTGACCTCAACTGGCGAACCTGCCGGTCTAGAATAGCTATCGACTCCTCCTCATAAGATAAGTCCTTGTCCAACTGGACGGTGCTGAAATCTAACATGTGGGATGGATCGCCGTGATATCTCCGAAGCATGGACACATGAAATACTAGATGTACAGCTGATAAGCTCGGCGGCAATGCAAGTCTATAAGCCACCTCTCCCACTCGATCAAGAATCTCAAATCGATCGATTAACCTAGGGCTAAGCTTGCCCTTATTCCCAAATCTCATCACGCCCTTCATAGGTGACACTCGGAGCAATACCCGCTCACCAACCATGAAAGCCACATCTCGAACCTTTCGATCTGCATAGCTCTTTTTCCTGGACTGAGTTGTACGAAATGTATCCTGAATGATCCTGACCTTGTCCAAAGCCTCCTGGACCAAATCTGTACCCAACAACCGAGCCTCTCCCGGCTCAAACCATCCAACCGGAGATTGACATCGCCTACCATACAAAGCCTCATAAGGAGCCATCTGGATACTCGAATGGTAGCTGTTGTTGTAGGCAAACTCTACTAAAGGCAAGATTGATCCCACGAACCTCCAAAGTGAATGACACAAGCTTGGAGCATATCCTCCAATATCTGAATAGTCCACTCGGACTGCCTGTCCGTCTGAGGATGAAATGTTTTGCTCAACTCAACCTGGGTGCCTAACTCTCACTGGACTACTTTCCAGAAACACGAGGTAAACTGCGTACCTCGGTCCGAGATGATACATACCGGCACACCATGAAGGCGAACAATCTCCCAGATATAGATCTCAGCTAACCTCTCGGATGAATAGGAGACTGCCACAGTAATGAAATGCGCTGACTTGGTCAGCCTATCAACAATGACCCAAACTACGTCGAACTTCCTCCGAGTCTGCGGGAGCCCAACAACGAAGTCCATAGTGATTCGCTCCCACTTCCACTCGGGAAGCTCAATCCTCTAAAATAAACCACCAGGCCTTTGATACTCATACTTAACTTGCCGACAATTCAAACACCGAGCCACATACGCAACTATATCCTTTTTCATTCTACGCCACCAATAATGCTGTCGCAAGTCCTGATACATATTCGCGACGCCCGGCTGAATTAGAATACCGAGAACTATGGGCCTCTGCTAAGATCAACTCTCGAATCCCATCAACATTGGGCACACAAACTCGACCCTGCAGTATCAAAACTCTATCAGCATCTAAGGTAACCTGCTTGGCACCTCCACGCTGTACCGTGTCTCTAAGGACACACAAATGGGGATCATCAAACTGCCGATCACGGATACGCTCTAATAACGAAGAACGAGCGACCGTGCTAGCTAATACTCTACTAGGCTTAGAAATATCCAACCTCACCAACTAATTGGCCAAGCTTGAACGTCCAAAGCAAGCGGCCTCT
Organism: Nicotiana tabacum; assembly: GCF_000715075.1. Taxonomy (NCBI): domain Eukaryota; kingdom Viridiplantae; phylum Streptophyta; class Magnoliopsida; order Solanales; family Solanaceae; genus Nicotiana; species Nicotiana tabacum. The sequence continues at coordinate 142,000,840 of NC_134080.1, forward strand.
CACCGACCGGAATATAAGCAAGACTGCCCATACTGGCTGACTTCCTACTCAGGCATCGGCCACCATGTTGGCCTTTCCCGGGTGATATAGGATGGTGATGTCATAATCTTTCAACAGTTCCAACCACCTCCTCTGCCTCAAATTCAACTCCTTTTGTTTGAACAAATACTGAAGACTCTTGTGATCCTTGAACACCTCACACGCCACGCCGTATAGATAGTGCCTCCAAATCTTCAATGCGTGAACAATGGCTGCCAACTCCAAATCATGCACTGGATAGGTCTTCTCATGAACCTTCAATTGCCTCGAAGCATAGGCAATGACCTTGCCATCCTGCATCAATACCGCACCAAGTCCAATATGAGATGCATTAAAATAGACTGTATAAGGCCCTTAACCTGTGGGCAAAACCAATACCGGTGTCGTAGTCAGAGCTGTCTTGAGCTTCTGAAAGCTCGCCTCACACTCGTCCGACCATCTGAACTGGGCTCCCTTCTGGGTCAACATGGTCATCGGGGTTGCAATAGATGAGAACCCCTCCACAAACCGACGATAGTAACCTACTAACCCCAAGAAACTCTGAATCTCTGTGGCTGATGCTGGTCTAGGCCAGTTCTTGACTGCCTCAATCTTCTTTGGATCAACCTGAATACCCTCTGCTGATACAACATGACCTAGAAATCCAACTGAGCTCAACCAGAACTCGCACTTAGAGAACTTAGCATATAATTGACTATCCCTCAAGGTTTGAAGAACCACTCTAAGATGCTGCTCGTGCTCCTCCCGGCTGCGGGAATATATCAAAATATCATCAATGAAGACTATCACAAACGAGTCCAAATAAGGCCTGAATACTCGGTTCATCAAATCCATAAAGGCTACTTGGTCATTTTCAAAGATTGACTTGAGATCTGGCTACCATCAGTTGAGGATTACGGCATACGATGTCCCTAAGACAGCATTCCGCACTCAGCACGAGCATTATGAGTTCTTGGTGCATATCTATCTTGTAATGCAGCGGTAGCATATGCCTCAGTCAACTTTGGGGCCAACCCTGCTATAAACCTATGGATCCTGTCCTGCATAGTAGCAACTATGGATGGTGCATATCTGGCTAATGAGTCAAAACAAAGAATATTCTCAAACACCCATATTGCCCTACTTGAAGGCTAGAAACTGATCGAGTCGGGACTATCGGATCTCTCGCGGTAAGTACTGGTCAAGGAAGGCATCTAAAAAATTCTCCCAAATAGCAGGAGGTGCATCATGTCCCCTAGACCTTTCCCATTCCTCCTACCAAAGGGTGGTTATAACTCAGAGTCGAAAAGTTACTAACTCAACTGCCTCTTTCTCCATCGCATGCATAACTCGAAATATCCTATGAAGCTAATCTATGAAATACTCCGGGTCCTCTCTCTGATCTATCCCCGTGAACTCTTGGGGATTCAAAGCAATAAAATCTAGGACCCTTGAACTCCCAGGTCCCTCAAAAGGTCTTGCACTAGCAGATGCCCTAGGCTGTTGCTGGTTAGCTACAAACTATGCCAACAAATTCACCACATCCTCAAGTCCTGATTTGATGGAAGTGGAGGGGGAACTGGATGTGCAGTCTCCCTAGGAATCTCCTCAGGTGGTGGAGGAGCCGGTAATCGCAGGTTAGGGGTCTCTCCTTGCGACTCTGATTGGGCCCCATCTGTAGGGGGTACCCTGCTAGTCCCCTTACCTATTGTTGTTTCTCTCCTCTGACTAGCCGTAGCCTTCATAGTTACCGTCATCTGTGCATGCAAATGTCAACACGTAAGTTTAACTCAAATTTCCCATAACTCAATGCTAAAAACGATTTAGATATGAAAGAAGGGTAACCAACTCCTAAATGCATGTAGTCCCCTATTTATATAATATGGTGCAACACACATCTATAAACAAGACCCTACTTGACACGGCTTGTAGACTGCCTAGGATAGAACTGATCTGATACAACTTTTGTCATGCCCCGAGCTTAAGGGCGAGAACGACACCTAGTGTCTCACCTATCCTTGCTTACCAATGACGACGAAAAGACTCTGAACATGTAATGTCATAAAACTGAATAAAGACTAGCACTGACTAAACGTCAATATAAAGCTGGGACGGCTAGGCTGTCATAATTACTACAACTGACAAGCAAACAAAATATACGTACAGGGCCTATGTCTCGCCCCCTTTTTCCCTCTTCACATCGTAAAATCGGGTTTATGACATTTTGGATATAGGACAACTCATTCCTTTTGGGAACTGGGTTTTGCATTTGAAGAGTCTCCACCTAATGATTTAAGGTGCATTAGGACACCTATAAGGTTCATTTCTACATTTGTTTGATAACCAAAGATATGGTAAGGGCTTGAAATTATCCCAAGGGGAAGGTGTTAGGCACCCCTCAGGATCCACTAGTGTGGTTCCCGGCCAGACGATTTTGTTAATTTTGTACAAATAGTAGATACACAAGCATAGGCTCACGTAGTAGGGGATTTGAGTTTGAACACATAAGAGTTTGAAAACAATAAAAAGGCGAATTTTGAAAAAAATAAGTTATAGTTCTACAAATACTTGAGAATATAAAAGTAAAGGAGGGGGGTCATAGTTTTATTTATAACATGGGTCACATCACTGCGATACCCGGTATGACACTCCTCAAAAGAGGGACTACACGTGGTATTAGCGCACCGGTCATCATATCCATATCTACCCTTCTCACTCCGTTATGGTATTAAAGCGCGGATTGGTCTTGGCCCCTATTGCATGCTGTTACCCGTCCCAGTTCTATCAGTCCCGGAGGAATTTAGGACTAATATTCCTAAAAGAGGGAAGGATTTTAGGTTGACTCTTGGGTTTTAAAGGTAAAAGGCTAAGGCGACATACAAAACACGTATGACTGCATATTAGGGGAAGCATATAAACAATTAATAGGTTCATATATACCTCCTAAAATAAAGCACATAAATAGCATGGCTTAAGCACATTTAGGGTCAGAATTTAAAGGTACTAAGACAAAGGGTTTTATTTGTTGAAGCAGACCAATTTATTACATAACTCAGATAAAAAGTCTGAATCAGGCCTGCCTGCAGGTTGTAGCAATTGCCAAATAAACAAAGGCGGATTCAATTTTATCATTATCACCTAGGGCTTGGCTAAGTGTGTATTGGTGATGTCCTATAAGCATGATGTCTATTACTGATTAGGAATACAGTAAAGCAGTGGTTAATTTAAATATGTGATTTGGATCCTATAGTCATGCTTTCTAAACTGTTTTAACAAAAGGAGTATATCGCTTAAACTGATTCAGAACAGTACGAGTCAAACTTATTTTTAATTAGACTAAAATTGGTTTCAGATCCTATAGACATAATCTCTATTGTTGCTGATTTTAACCCTACAGACATGGTATCTAAGTATTAAAGGCTGATTTGGTCATATAGGCATGATATCTAATTGAACATGAAATGAAGCAAGCAGGATTTACAACAAAATTCTTATATGCATGATTTCTATAAAAATACGGCTTTTAATCCTATAGACATGACATCTAATTTCAAAGCTGATTTTTAACCTTGTAGACATAATGTCTAATTTTAGATCCTATAGGCATGGTGTCTAAGTGTGGAATTAAAACATGCAGAATTTATTAAACAGATCCTATAGGCATGTTATCTAAGTGTAGAATAAAAATATGAAGAATTTATTAATCAGATCCTATAGGCATGGTATCTACCCTCCTAATAGCTAAAACATGCATAATTACCCCATCCCTTTTCACTAGCCAACCCCAATATTTGTTAAAAATCATTACATACCAAAATTGAATGAATTACACCAGAACAGCAAAATGAGAAGTTACAACCATAGAAAGCCTTATTTTGACTTCCTCTCTGAGTTATGGAATAAACCACCTCAAATGCCAACGATGTTCAAAACCTTTCTCAGACCTGAGTGTATCAAAGTTCCCTAAGGGTCTCAAGGGACCCGGGCACTGCTTACACCCAGGTTGCATAACCAGACAGAGATGAGTGCATTGTGGAACGGCCAGCCCTTATGTGTCCAAGTTCAGAGGGAGCTCAAGGGTCCCAAGGCAAGGCTCACACAAGAGGGGCAGAACCTAGGTTCTAATAATATAGTGGAAGTGCAGAATACAGAGATTTATTTAATACTATGTTGAAAATAGTAAGTGGTAAGGGTGATTTGAAAACATTAGTAGTAAAACTTAAACTACACAGATCAGTAGTTACACAAAGGGGTCAGGGCTTTTGGGATTACATTGCATGAAGCATATGACCCTAGAGAGGGTCAGGTTTGGACATGCATAGCAATAGATGATGCTGGCATGCCCACAAACCAACCAGAGAACACAAACACAAAGAGGGGATGTGGGGTTTGGGGATTCATACACATAGGAGAGCATTAATTTAAAAGGGAAAGGGAACATATTTCAACATGCTAGTAATGTAACTTGATTTCAGAAACATAAGCAGAAGTAGACAAACATGAGAGAAGTTGGAACAATTATAGAAACATGAGAGAGCACACCCTTGTTGGTCTGGCCCTGGAAGAACCAACCTCGGTAGAGGTATAATCACTCGGAGGAACCACCGCCCCGGAACCAATGACTTCGAGAATAGTAGGCTCGGGCAGTGTTCTCTCTTTGAAAAGATGGCCTCGATTAGCCCCACTAAAAGCTCCATCGCACTACGAGTGTAAGTCCCTTTTACGACCATCGTCCCTTGGCTCGGAAGCCGATGACTCCTCCCCCTCTCCAGAGGAACACAGCCTCGCCCCAAAGGACTGCCTGATACCTGCAACGACAAAGCCAGTACAAAAGAAAGGGGAAAATGTCATCTCAAATATACGAAGACCAAGGTAAAAGCAGCGTACACGCATACCTTGATATTTATCTTCCCACCTGCCACGGGACATAGCTCGCCACCTACGCTCGTCGCAAGTCGAATGGATCGCCAACCTCCGAACCCTGCCGGGCAGATCAGGAACTTTGCCCGTCGTCCATAAAGTTGCTACAGAAAAGGAGGAAACATAATTACTCAACTGGTTTTCGCTATAAGCAAAGCTAAGAAAGTACGAGACACTCTACTCACACGTATAATTCCATCCCTTGGGAAATGTCATGAGCTCCACAGGGATAATGTCAATCGTCCGAACTCGGACGAATCAACTGACCCACTATTGATACTCATCTTCCTCATCATCAACAACAAAGGGCATGGACGAGCGGCACCGCAAGGTTAGTAGGCCCCGACGATGAAAGGGCTGGTACAGCCTGACAAGCTGGCTAAGCATTAATTCAAGCACGGCCTTCTCCGCAAAGAATATCATCATCAGCAGTATTTGCCAAAACGACGGAAGTATCTACGCCAAAGTAACCCGATACTTCAGGCAGAAATGAAGTATGACCCTATCAAGTTGGGTTAGTGCAAAAGTGTATAAGTATACGTTCAGGAATCCATCAACGGAATCCGTAATACTCTCATCCAAGGAAATCGCATGCAACGCTACCCCCTCGCTCCATCCACGGTATCTCCTCACCATCTCCAGATGTTCCTCTCTTATCAAAGACATAGTCTTTAGAGTAAACTCCCGCAGATCCTAAGCGTTGGGAGTGGAACTCTCCCCTCCCTGCCGGGACGACCCTAAAGTAGCTGCCATGGCTATGGTAGAATTGGTAGACTGAAGTAGGGGACTACACCAACAATTTTATGCTTAAGATAATGAAGGACCCGATGCCAAAGCGGAAGGATAACTACCTAAAATAATGGGATCTTCCAAAGAAGCATGAGCTACCTAACATATATGTGGGAAACAACAACGACTCGCTTATCCAGGGTAAGCCCCGGGAGCGCAACGGCCTCGGTACAAATATTGGGGTGGTAACCGACCCCCAAGACCTCTATCAACAAAAAGCTAGGCTTCGAGCAGCCTATTGCATCATCTCTAGTTCTGAGGTGGTGCCCGACCTTGAGGACCTCCACCAAAAAGAAGTCAAGCTTCAGAAAGCCTTCAGTGCCATCATAGAGCTCGGGGCAGTACCCGATCTCGTGGATTTCTTTCTGAAAAGAAAAATTAGCACTTCAAGCTCTGCCCACGAGGGCTCGACCGCAGAAAATTGCATAAGTACGAATAGCCCCTTCCTTAGAAGCCGGCCTACAACACCTTAAAAGGTTATATGCGCCAAGCTCAAAGTAAAAACTCCGAGCACCAGAAGTCGACTTTAGCTTCGGTGCTCTATCTCCATGAGGCTCAATGGCCCCAATGATCCCGGTTTATCGGACCACTTCGGGCTTGATTTCGGGAATAATGATGAGCTCGAAAAGGAGCCATTTCTATCGACCAAAGCCCGGAAAAATATAGGCAACCCCTTAGTGGAAATCTATCCACTACGCTTTAAAAGGCTATCTATATTGAGTTCAAAGTAAACCCTCAAGTACTCAAAGCTGACCTTCACTCAGGATATCGCTCTCAAAAATTTCAAACTCAGCATACTATCTTTGTGCAACTCGAAGGATCCGATGTCCCGAATCCATCAGACCAATTCAGGCTTCATCCAAGGTACGACAATGGGATCGAAAAAGATCCATGCCAATCGGCAGAAGATCGGAAAGAATGCTCGCATCTGAGTTAGATATTAGCGGTTAACGATAAAGGAAAACATTGAAAAGCCTCGGAGCGCACAAGAACATACAATAATAGGGAAAGTATCAAAAATATGAATCAAGGAAGTATCTCTATATTCATGAATATTCATGTACAACGGCCCTCGAAGGGCCCTCTCATATGATTACAAAAGCTTACAGAGGATCTCTACACAAAAACGGAGAAGCAGAAGGATGTACATGTGATGAAAACCCAAGAACCCAGTCCATCCTCGAAGGTCCATCTCTGGTATGAGCATCCTTGAGCGTCGCCTCCTCCAGCTCACATCCTCGAAGGCAATTCCTTCGGCCACCATCTCATCTAGGTTCCCAGCTCAATCCCGCAGAAGGGCCTCACCGAGGGAAAAGATGAGGAAAATGAGGGGATGCAGAGGAGTCAGATAAAAGAGACATAACTTGCAGAAGCCAAAGGTTGAAGATTTGGTGGGCCCCAGCCTCAACGACCGGGGGTGCCACTTTATCCATTAGGAAAAAAAACTCGAGTGATGAAGTGCCACACCAGGCCTGGTTAGGAGAGTGAGTGGCGGTGCGTAGTCTGAATGACTGTCTACAAAAGGGGAAAATCAATTCCCCGTCTATCCTCATATCGGGCCAATGGGGACAGGGGTGGAAGACGCAATAACAACCGCAACACCAACGGAATAGAACAGTCAAGCTCCAGCAAAGGGCCACAACATAGCCTATAGAAACAATGCCAAACGACCTTCAGGCCGTAGACTCTAAACATGGTGATCAATAATAGAGGAAGATGATAAGGAGAAGTGGGCGAATGAGTAGATGAAGGTACTTGGATAAAGAAAAACAACACCAGAGTACCCCCATTTATAAGGGGCAACGATGCGGTCATCGAGGCTTTGGAAGACTGACCGGCGGACGTAATTACTGCATTCTTGAAGAACCAAACCAACAACGGTACTTTCACCTTGGTGAACGGGAATCGACAGTGCATTGAATGATGTCAAATACACAAATCCATGGGACATCCCGGTTGTCAACAAAACTCGCGCCACAAGTTGCATCATTGATATGACGTCACCGTGAGAAGCTCGTGGAATCAGGTGTCAGAATCATTTCCCATCGCTTTGTTCTAGGAATCGCGGAGACTATCTGTATACGGCAAAATTAGAGGGCTTAATTTCTTTCTATCAAAGCCACTTTGGAAGAATATCTCGAGACCCCGAGGATGTGGAGTTGCGACCGAGTCCCCTCCCTCGGGGCTCGTCGATGCCTGACTCAAAGAAGATGAAGATCGAGGCTGGAAAAAAAGGGGAATTCCTAAGGCACGTAGCTAAGTCTGACAGAGCCAACCTACCTAGAGCCTATGTCGAGGCGTCACATCTAGTCGTCCCATCTCCATGCTTTTACAATTAATATATGTTGTACTATAACCAGATTCCCCTCCTATATAGAGGAAATTTACACCACTTTGTAAGTGGCGGCTGTTGCTCCAACTATTCTAAACAAGATCAATAATATCTCTCTCTCTCTCTCTTTCTTCTCTCTAAATTACTCGCTCGAGGCCACTCTTAGCGTTTATCTCTTTCATACTTGCTCTTCATTTATTGCTTGGTATTGGCCTTAAAGATCCTTCTTTAATTATATTCTAACTGTTATCCCTCTCTTGGTTACCCCTGATAGCTCGAGCTCCAGCTGGATATCGACCCCGAGGACCCTCATCGACCATTCTAAAGCCCGGGCGGGAAGCCCCTCGGTTTGATTACTGCCTCGTTTTAGCTCGTATGTCATCGTTAATCTTCACATTCTTAGCATCAACTGCTCTAACATATATCATAAAAATAGATCACGTATTTTTAGAATCCCATTTACAAATTTAATTGTTGTTACCATTTTCATGGTAAACATCATGCATCCTTTATCCTTCGTGACACTTATTTATTGTTTGTTATTTAGTAGCGTAAATACATTAATGTCAATATGATCTCTCCCCTGATTCTACATCAATTAACTGAAGACAAAATTTTAACGTACGAAAAATGCGAGATGTAACACATTTAGAGTGAGAGAAAGAATTCTATAGGAAGAAAATGATCCTCACTAAGTCATCCTTGCCCAAATCCTTGAAGATTATCAAGTAAAGTTGCTAAGCCTCCATCCTAAGGGGTAAGAACTTGTACCCTAACCTTTGATTTCAAAATTCATACTAGAATAAGTAATTAACACGTGGGTTCATGGGTATAAAGATGGATTTTCTTGCATGCATGTGTGATAAAAGGATATGGGGAGACTATGAGCTAACAAAGAAACAAATGGGGTGTAGGATGATAGAATCTCTCAACAAAAAGGTCCTAAAATCATAATGCACACTTAGTGCTTGATAATGTGCTCAAATAAGCTAGAATATTGATTATCTCTCTAATTTTTGGTTCAACTTGTATTTCTCATAAAATAGATCGATGTTGCTAAGAGTTCCGAAATTATTACAAGAATTTAAGGAAAGCTCTATTGAGGTATGTATGGCTAAAACCCCCTCTTCTTAGAAATTGAGCTGCCATGTTGTCCATGCAAATGTTGTATGTCCGAAATTTGATTGATGTAGTACTTGTTATTCCAAATGAATTGGTGTTGCAGGAATATATGCGAAAGGTGTGTCTCAATGTGTTCAATATGCTATACTTGGTAAATTGAGTATGTGTGAAGAATGTGAACTATGTGCTGAAATGCCAAAATTTAAAGTCAAGTTTAAATTGTTGTTATAATGCCAAACTATGTGAAATCCTCTCTATGCTTACAACCTGAATTGCTCTTGTATGTGCCCATTGTCATAAATTGCAAGGTTAATGTTGAAAGTTTAAATGATGTAAAATGTGAGTTATGAAATGTGGCATAGTTCCAAGTATTATGTGATAATTGCGGCCCTAAGTGCTGATGAACGGATATATCTGAAACAAAAATTGAAGTGAGATGATTGATGGAAAAAGGAAATGTCTAGGTAAGACGGCTTAACCGATCGGGCCGTGATTGGACGCCATGCTACACACATGATGGTATTGTGTAGATATTGAAACCAAAAAGTGAGAATGAAATTGTGATTTAGGTCTATGTCTCAAATGAGGCAGCTTAGCTGATCGGGCCGTGATCGGACCCTGCGCAAGAAAGCGGTGGTATTGTGAATGATGATGCAACAGTATGAAATGTCCCAACCTAAGGTTGTGGAAATTATGTGAAAGCTGTGTGATCCCTTTTATTTGATGATGTGGTGATGGTGTCTAGTTATACATACTAGTACTATTCCATGGTACTAACGTCCCTTTTGTCGGGGACGCTAGATCTTTGAATGGATGTAGGTGGTTCTATAGCAGACAGTGCTGATCGCAGGTAGCAGAGCATCCTCCTCTCGAAAATCTTGGTGAGCCCCTTCTTCTTCCAAGGGTTATGCAATATATCTTTTGTTATAAATTACCACTTTTCGAGGTATAGCTGGGGCCTTGTTACCGGCATTATCATTATTGTCTTTTGTATCTTAGAGGCTCCGTAGACATTTGTGCGTGTTATGTACGGGCATTGGATGGGTCTCTAGACTATGTTGTAATTCTAAACTCTTGTTCCTCTAAACTGTAACTGTATGAAATTTTTGGAAACTTAACTATGGTTTAAGGGCTATAATATAAAATGAACTATCAATATTATATGTACGATCTTTCCTACTGTCTAATTAAATGAAAGCATGGTTTCTTGATCATAGGGAGATAGATAGAAAGTTTGCAAATAGTCTTGCTTAGTTGGGTTCACTCGATGGAGCGCCGGTCAAATGTTGCTTAGTTGCTTAGTTCGCTAGTGGCCTCTCAGGCCCAGAGGTCAAATGTTACACCCAGTTCTTCTAGCCAGAAAGGGGATTCCACCAGTTCCAGGGTGAACAGATTTCTTCAGCTAGACCCTCCAGCATTTGCTAGTGAGAATCCAGAAGAGGAACCCCAGTATTTTATTGATGAGATGCACAAGAACCTTAGGGTTGTGCGTGAAATTGAGACAGAGGGAGTAGAATTGGCTACCTACCGTCTGGAAGGGGTGGCCTATTCATGGTTTGAGTTGTAGGACGATTCTCATGAGGAGGGGAGCCCTCCGGCGAGGTGGAGCAAGTTTGCCAATGCCTTTGTAGATCATTTCCTGCATGTTGAGACAAGGGTAGCCCATGCAACAGAATTTGAGAATCTAAAGCAAGGTAGCAGGAGTGTATGGGAGTACCATATAGAGTTTGCCTGTCTGTCCAAGTATTCTATTCACATGTTGCCCACAATGGAGGCCAGGGAACACTAGTTTGTTTAGGTCCTTAATCCTTTGACTATTAATGAGGCTTCTATAGCTTCCTTGAATTCTGACATGAATTACAGGAAGATTGTGGCATTTGCTCAGGCCATAAAGATTTGTAAACTGAAGAACAAGATGGAAAGAGAGGGTAACAGCAAGGCCCGGTCTACAGGCAACTTGGGAGAGTCACTAGGTGGGGGAAGATCAGCTTTTAGGGGAGGATCATCAGGGCTGACCGTCTGTTGCACAGTCTTAAACCAGTGCACCACTATTAGGGCCCAGCCAAATGCAACAATGGAGTCTTTTCAGGCTCAGTCTTTCATGCCCCAACCTCGAGAGGTGCGACCGACGCTCAATCAAGCAGCCCCCAACTAAGCAAGCCTTATCAAATACTTCCTACCCAACTCGATACGAATAAGGAAACCATGGTTTCATTCATTTAATTAGACTTGAAAAGAGGGTGCATTATACAATGTTACCTCATTTTAAATCACAACATTAAACCGTCGATAAGTTCCAAGATTCCATGCAAATACACTTTAGAAAAAGCGAGAATTTGAATTACATCATAGTTCGCAGACCCATCCAACACCCGTACATAACCCACATATATGTCTATGGAGACTCTAAAAATGAAAAGACAAGTTATGACAATGCCGGCAATAAGGCCCCGGCTATAGCTCAAAAGTAGAAGTCTAGAACAAAAGATGTGCAATATAACCCCTTGAAGGAAAAAGGGGCTCACCAAGACTTCAAGAAGAAGGTACTCTGCTATGCCCAATCCGCACTATCTACAATGGAGACACCTACATTTATTTAAAAATGTAGCGCCCCCATCAAAAGGAACGTTGGTACCATGGAATAGTACTAGTATGTATAACTAAACACCATCTAGTTAGAAAGAACTTTCATACAAGAGTATGAAATCACAAGTACAACTCAAGCTTTAAACGATTACCACCTTATCAAATAAAAGAATCATATAAATTCCACATCATTTTTACGTAGCTTTTAGTATGGGCCATTTCACACTATTCATCATTGTTCACAATACCATCGCTATCTTGAGCGGAGTACGATCTCGACCCGATCGGCTATGTCGCCTCATTTGAGGCATATATTTCAATCACAATCTCATTTTCCTTTCCGGAATTCATTCACAATACCACCGCTATCTTGAGCGGAGTCTGATCTTAACCCGATCGGCTAGGCCGCATATTTACATTATTCCCACATTCAATCTTAGTTTTGTAATTTAGGATAATAAGCGCACACAAGAGTAATTAAAATTTTAGGCATAGAGGAGACTTCACATGGATGACGCAACATACGCAGCTTCAATTTAAATTTAAAGTCCAAGCAATTCGATACATAATTCATATCCTTGCCCTCTTCAAGTTATCAAGACTGCACGTTGATCATGTTGAGACACAGTTTTCACGCATATACGGTTACAACATCAATTCATGCATAATGACAAGCAATGCAACAATTCAGCTTTAATCTTACCATATTCACACAAACGTCGATGAAGCTCAATCTCTAAAAGACGGGGTTTTAGCCATACATACCTCAACCGAGCTTTCCTTAATCCTATAACGTTCCGGAATGTTCGTACTTCAATCTATTTAAGCAATATAGCACAATTTAAGTCATAATCAAGAAAAGATCATAATCTAAGCTCTCTTGAGCATTTTACCGAGCATTTAGTGTTCATTAAGGCCTTATGGTTCTTTTATGCAAGATTACACTAGCCCATTACCCATGCCTCCTCTTTTATAATTCCTCATACTCTTCAAGAACACATGCATGAAATGAAAACCCCCTTATCCCCATGAATTACCTCACCAATGACCCTTTGTAGCTATGTGTAAAAATGAGAGCTGAGGTGATGAAGCCTTACCTCTTGGGATGAGGGTTTAGGTCCCTCACTTAATTATCTTCAATGATTTACCAAGGATTCATGGAGTAATTTTGATGGGAATCACTTTCCCTCTCTTATACCTCTCTCTGTCTCTAAAAGTGTCAGGAAATGGGCTCCAAATGAGCTATTGCACAGGATATAATGACAGAGGGTCGGGTATAAAATTTAGAAAACTGGAGCCCCGACTCGGATCTGCGATTGCATTTCGATCACAAAGTGGACATGTAGCCTGCATAATGGATCGCAAAAATACTCCCCAAGACCTGAATACACTGCCTGGGTATGCGGCAGAAATGTGGTCCGCATACCCGTTCTGCGGTCGCATAATGCACCGCAAAACTACCCCTACAAAATCTCAAGGGAATTATGCGAGAACTTTGCAGCCCGCATATTGATTATGCGATCGCATAAGGCCTCATAGTTGACATCAATTTTGCCAACACACTGCTTCACTCTGCAGTGACTATGCGGTTTGCATTCCTATTATGCGACCGCATAGTGGACCGTAAAAAGGGCACTTTTCTGGAAAACATTATTCTTTGACTTTTAATGCATAGACCAGTTCTAAAGGGTCCGAACCGCGGCGAGCTAAGACTTTTACACATCTATAACACATAATCCTAATTGCCACTACGAGCTTTCGGGTTTAGAGTGGAAATTTTCACAGGGCCTCACATCATCCTCCACTTAAGATCATTCGTCCTCGAATGAGGATCAAGGTTCGCTTATTAGCAATCTCTTATGCAACCTTCTGATTTTTTTCTTAACCTAAACATACTATTAATCTCAAAATTCGGCTAACTCCCTGAATTGCCAAAAATGTCGCCAGAGTTTCCTTTGTATTTGGGCCTTATCCACCTGTCAGAGAGCCCTAAAAACACATCCTAACAGCAAGTACACATTTCATAGGCATAACATAACTCATACAATACTAACCATGGCCGCAAAGCAACATATATATATATATATATATATATATATATATATATATATATATATATATATATATATATATATATAACCAAAACAGGACAGTTTTACATAGATTAATTCAAAAGATAATAGTTCATAGGAGCTAAGTGCATAAAAGCTATTTCATAACTATTCAAACAAATGTGGGTACTTCTTTTTCATTTCATCCTCGGTTTCCCAAGTGGCTTCCTCAACTTGCTGGTTCCGCCATAACACTTTCACGGATGCAATTATCTTATTTCTCAATTTTCGAACATGCCTATCAAGAACGACAGTTGGAACTTTTTCATACGACAGCTCTTCATTAACCTCTATAGTTTCAATCGGCACAATAGTGGACGGATCACCTACTACCTTTCTCAACATAGACACATGGAAGACCGAATGTACCAGTGACAACTCGGGTGGTAGCTCGAGCATGTATGCCACCTGACCAATCCTCTAAATGATTTTGTATGGTCCGACATACCTCGGACTCAATTTTCCCTTCTTCCCAAACTGCATGATGCCCTTCATAGGGAAAACCTTCAAAAATATCAAATCATCTTCCTTGAAGTCTAAATCTCTACGACGAACATCCGAGTAAGACTTTTGGTGACTCTGAGCAGTTTTCAACTTCTCCTTAATAATATTGACTTTCTCTATGGCTTGATGCACGAGGTCCGGCCCTATCAATTCCGCTTCTCCAACCTTGAACCACCCAATGGGAGACCTACATCTCCTACGATACAATGCCTCAAATGGTGCCATCTGGATACTAGCATGGAAGCTATTGTTGTCAACAAATTCTATGAGAGGAAAATGGCCATCTCCACTACCCTTGAAATCAAGAGTACAAGCACGCAACATGTCCTCAAGCGTCTGAATGGTTTGCTCTGCTTGCCCGTTGGCTTGAGGGTTAAAAGTTGTGCTAAGATTTATCTGCTTGCCCAAACATTGCTAAAATTTCTTCCAAAAGTTGGCGGTGACTAAGCCCCTCGATCGGAAATGATTGAGTCTGGAGTACCATGCAACCTGACTATTTCCTTGATATACAACTAGGCATATTGTTCCGCTGTGTCGGTAGCTTTAACTAGCAATAAGTGCACTGATTTTGTGAGTCGATCCACAATTACCCAAATTGTTCGAACTTGCGCGGAGTGTGCAACAACCCTATCAATAAATCCATGTTAATCATCTCCCACTTCCATATTGGAATTTTTATGCTTTTAGCCAATCCACCGGACTTTGATGTTCTGCCTTCACTTGTTGACAATTCGGATATTTTGCCACAAAGTTCGCCACATCCTTCTTCATGTTGTTCCACCAATAAATTTCCTTGAGATCATGGTACATTTTCATAGAACCTGGGTGCACAGAATACCTCGAAGTGTGAGCTTCAGCCATGATCCTTCCTCGAAGATTGTCAATATTAGGAACACATAGGCGGTCTTGGTATCGTAAGGTACCATCATCAATGCCAAGGGAAAAAACTGTGGTCTTGTGTTTGTGAATCCCCACTTTCAGTTGTTCTAATAATGGATCATTGAATTGCTTATCTTTCACCTCCGTCACAAGCGATGATTCAGCCCTATTCTGCATAATTATCCCTCCTTCATTAGAGTCCGCAAGGCGAACTCCCAATCTAGCTAACCATTAAACCTCCCTGGCTAACGACCTCTGATATGCCTCCAAATGAGCCAAACTTCCCATAGATTTTCGACTAAGAGCGTCTGCCACAACATTAGCCCTTCCCGGGTGTTAAAGAATATCAATGTCATAGTCCTTGAGTAACTCTAGCCTTCTTCTTTGAGTCAGATTCAACTCCTTCTGCTTGAAAATATATTGAAGGCTCTTTTGGTCCTTGAATATATCCACATGGGCCCCATATATATAATGTCGCCAAATCTTTAGCGCAAACACCACAGACGCAAGTTCTACGTCATGAGTTGGATAGTTCTTTTCATGATTCTTGAGTTGCCTGGAAGCGTAGGATCTTACCTTGTTGTGCTATATTAACACGCACCCAAGCCCGATCCTGGAAGCATCGCAATACACCCCAAATCCCTCTGAATATGACCCCTCATCCCACATCCATAACATACATGCAACTCCATGTAGCAAATCCCTGAGTGCATCTTCCCGCACCTGTGGCACGAGGACCTCTGCTGCTACTGGAACCTCTCTCCTAACTGTCCCCGCTGATGGGATCCTCTGTTGCCATGACCGGGCCTGAAATGACTCCACTGCTGCTGGCTGGGACCTGATGGCGGTGCACTGGCTGAAGACTGTGCAATAGACTGGGAAGGCCCTAATGATCCTCCCCTGAAAGCTAATGTTTCCCTACCTAGTGACTCTCACATGTTGCCCGATCGGGCCTTGCTGTTACCCTTTTTATCCATTTTGTTCTTCAATTTACGGTTCTCTGTGGCCTAAGAAAATGCCACCATCTTCCCTTAATTCATATCAGAATTCAATGCAGCTGTAGAAGCCTCATTAATAGTCAAAGAATTAAGGCCCTAAACAAATCGACGCACCCTGGCCTCCATTGTGGGCAACATATGAATGGCATACTTGGACAAGCGAGCAAACTCCATGTGGTACTCCCACACACTTTTGTTACCTTGCTTCAAATTTTCAAACTCTGCTGCACGGGTTGCACTTGACTCAGCGGGTAGGAAATGATCTATAAAGGCATCAGCAAACTCGCCCCACCTTGCCAGAGGGCGCCCCTCCTCTCGGGGATCTTCCCACAACTCAAACCATGAATAGGCCACCCCTTTCAAATGGTAGGCAGCCAACTCTACTCCCTCCATCTCAGTTGCACGCATAACCCTGAGGGTCTTGTGCATCTCATCAATAAAATCATGAGGGTCTTCTTCTAGATTGGCACCTAAAAACAATGGAGTGTCTCACTGAAGAAATCTTTCCACCCTAGAACTAGTAGAATCCCCTTGATGGCTGGATGAACAGGGCAAAACATTTGACCTCTGGACTTGAGAGGCCCCTAGCTAGGTCAACATCTGAATAGCTCCCCTAAGATCTCTATCAGAAATACCAGAACCAGAACAGTGGTATCAACGGGAGGGATAATGGTACCCTCCACGGGTGTAGGGACTGGGGTACTCTGCTCTGGAATAGAAGAATCAGGCATAGTGATAGCAAGGCAGCTACCCTCACCCACGGTATCAAACAGTGAATCATCATCCACTCTTAAAGTGGCATTAGCATTGGCTTCCTGTCCAATTCTTGCTTTCTTCTTAGGTGTCATTTACTGAAAGATAGAACAATACACTAATTAGAGAGGGAACAATGTCACCGCACGATCTGGAATATCAAAGAAGTGTGTTACTCCTAAATGCCCAAGTAGCCTCCAACTTATAGATGTGGTCGACTACACACCGATAAGAAGGACTCTACTAGACACGGCTCCGAGACACCCTAGGACACTTTAAAACCTTAGGCTCTGATACCAAGTTTGTCATGCCTCAACCTAGAGAGGCGCGACCGACGCTCAATCGAGGAGGCCCCAACTGAGCAAGCCTTATCAAACACTTCCTACCCAATTCGATATGAATAAGGAAATGATGCTTTCATTCATTTATTTAGACGAGGAAAGAGGGTGCATTCTACAATGTTAGCTCATTTTAAATTACAACATTAAACCGTCGATAGGTTCCAAGATTCCATGCAAATACACTTTCGCAAAAGTGAGAATTTGAATTACATCATAGTTTGCAGACCCATCCAACACCCGTACATAACCCACACATATGTCTACGGAGCCTCTAAGGATGGAAAGTCAAGTTATGACAATGCCGGCAACAAGGACCCGGCTATACATCAAAAGTAGGAGTCTACAACAAAAGATGTGCAATATAACCCCTTGAAGGAGAAAGGGGCTCACCAAGACTTCAAGAAGAAGGTACTCCGCTACGCGCAATCCGCACTATATGCAATGGAGCCACCTACATTCATTTAAAAATGTAGAGCCCTGGCAAAAAAGACGTTAGTACCATGGAATAGTACTAGTATGTATAACTAAACACCATCTAGTTAGAAAAAAATTCATACAAGAATAAGAAATCACAAGTACAACTCAAGCTTTAAATGATCACCACCTTATCAAATAAAAGAATCATACAACTTCCACATAATTTTTATATAGCTTTTAGTTTGGGGCATTTCACACTATTCATCATTGTTCACAATACCACCGCTATCTTGAGCGGAGTCCGATCTCAACGCTATTGGCTAGGTTTCCTCATTTGAGGCATATATTTCAATCACAATCTCATTTTCCTTTCCGGAATTCATTCACAATACCACCGCTATCTTGAGCGGAGTCCGATCTCAACCCGATCGGCTAGGTCGCCTTTCCAAAGCATTGTTCCCTTCACATTAATCACTTCGTTTCACATATATCATTTCATAGGCACTTGGGGCCACGACTTATCACATTATCCTTGGCACTAGGCCGCATATTTACATACACAGCTTCAATTTCAATTTAAAGTCCAAGCATTTCGATACATAATTCATATCCTTGCCCTATTCAAGTTATCAAGACAGAACATTGATCACGTTGAGACACATTTTTCACGCATATACAGTTACAACATCAATTCATGTAAAATGATAAGCAATGCAATAATTCAACTTTAATATTACCATATTCACACAAACGCCGATGAAGCTCAATTTCTAAAAGATGGGGTTTTAGCCATACATACCTCTACCGAGCTTTCCTTAATCCTATTACGTTACAGAATGTTCGCACTTTAATCTATTTAAGCAATATAGCACAATTTAACTCATAATCAAGAAAAGATAATAATCTAAGCTCTCTTGAGCATTTTACCGAGCATTTAGTGTTCATTAAGGCCTTATGGTTCTTTTATGCAAGATTACACTAGCCCATTACCCATTCCTCTCTTTTATAATTCCTCACATTCTTCAAAAATACATGCATGCAATGCAAACCCCCTTATCCCCATGAATTACCTCACCAATGATCCTTTGTAGCTATGTGTAAAAATGAGAGCTGAGGTGATGAAGCCTTACCTCTTGGGATGAGGGTTTAGGTCCCTCACTTGATTATCTTCAATGATTTACCAAGGATTCATGGAGTAATTTTGACGGAAGCACTTCCCCTCTCTGAGACCCCTCTTTGTCCCTAAAAGTGTCAGGAAATGGGCTCAAAATGAGCTATTGCACAGGATATAACGACAGGGGGTCGGGTTTAAAATTTAGAAAATTGGAGCCCCTACTCGGATCTATAACCGCATTTGCGATCGCAAAGTGGACATGCGGCCCGCATAATGGACCACAAAAATGCTCCCCACGACCTGAACACACTGCCTGGGTATGCGATAGAAATGCGCTCCGCATTTCTGCGATCGCATAATGCACCGCATAACTGCCCCTTACAAAATCCCAAGGGAATTATGCGACGACTTTGCAGCCACATATCTATCCGCATAGTTGACATCGATTTGGCGAACACACTGCTTCACTCTGCGGTTACTATGTGGTCTGCAAAACGGGCACTTTTCTGGAAAACATTATTCTTTAACTTTTAAATGCATAGACTAGTTCTAAAGGGTCCGAACTGCGGCGATCTCTCTAAAACATATTCCTAATTGCCACTATGAGCTTTCGGGGTTAGAGTGGAAATTTTCACGGGGCCTCACACAGTCAAGGTAGAAGGGGGCCCCACCAGAAGGGTTGGTCAGGAGGGAGATCCCAGCAGCAGCAGAGGTCCGTGTGCCCCAGTTACAGGAGGGTACACTCAGGGATTTGCTTCATGGAGTTACCTATATGCTACGAATGTGGTTTGATGGGCCATATTTAGAGACATTGTTAGACATCCCGCCAGGGTGCGGGTAGGGGCACCGCACAACCATCCAGTTCAGCAACTACTACATCTTCAGCACCCTCTCCAGCTCGAGTTGCTCCAGCACCCAGGGGCGTGGTGCAACTAGGGGTGGTGCGCAGAGTTCGGGAGGACCCAGCCAGTTCTATGCTATGAGTGGTAGCCAGACTGTAGAGGCTTCTCCATATGTTGTTACATGTATTCTTACTGTCCAATCTCGTGATGTGTATGCACTTATTGACATCAGTTCCACCTTATCCTATGTTACCTTTTTGTTGCTTGGAATTTGGGATAGAACCGGATTAGCTTCATAAGACATTCTCGGTTTCTACTCTAGTTGTTGAGTCTATTATAACTGCACGAGTTTATAGAGATTGTGTTGTTACGGTGCGTGGTAGGGATACCGTGGTCGATCTTATTGAATTGGGGATGGTCGATTTTGATGTAATAATGGGAATGTATTGGCTTTATTCATGTTTTGCCAAACTTGATTGTCGTACTAGAACTATGAGGCATTAATTTCCTAATGAGCCCGTTGTTGAATGGAAGGGAGATAATGGAGTGCCAAAAGGTTGGTTTATTTCTTACCTTAAGGCCGCAAAGATGATCAAGAAGGGGTGTATCTATCATTTAGTCCAGGTTACGGACACCGATGCCGAGATGCCTAGCCTTGAGTCCGTGAAAGTTGTTAATAAATTTCCGGATGTTTTTCTAAATGAGCTCCATGGGATCCCACCAGGCAGGGAGATTTATTTTGGGATCGACATGATGTTAGTCACGCAACCTATATCAATTCCACCTTACAGAATGGCACTAGCAAAATTAAAGGAGCTAAAGGAATAATTAAATGATTTATTAGAAAAGGGTTTCATCCGCCCGAGTGTGTCACCGTGGGGCGCACCAGTTTTGTTTGTAAGGAAGAAATATGGGTCGTTGTAGATTCGTATTGACTACTCGAAACTCAAAAAAGTCACAATCAAAAATAAATACCCTCTACCAAGGGTAGATGATTTGTTTGATCAATTGCAAGGTGCTAAGTGTTTTTCAAAAATTGACTTACGGTCCAGGTATCATCAATTGAAGATAACGGAGCATTGTCACGACCCAAATCTCGGTCGTGATGGCGCCCAGCACACTACTAGGCAAGCCCGACCATTATTCAACACTTAACCCAATTTATCAAAAATAGCGGAAAAAAATATCAATTAAGCAAGATTAAAGTACTGAAGATTTTAACAAAATACACAATATAATCTCACTAGGACCCGGTGTCACGAATCTTAGCCTCTAGAATACAGAATATCATCCTAATACATGGTATATCCAAAGTCTGATAATGTGGAAATAAAAAGATAGGATAGGAGGGAGAAGATCAATGGCTGCGAACGCCGTGCAGCTACCTCGATACTCCCAGAGGCTGGATCTGCCGATCAACTGGATCTACTTAGCCTGAGACTGCCCTGGATCTGCACACAAGGTGCAGGGAGTAAAGTGAGTACTCCAACCTAATGAGTAATAAAAGTAACTGCAGTCCAAAGATAAGAAAATCCAATAAATACACAAAGTAAGCTAAAATCGAAATATACAGCAACATATGGAACTGAGCAGCTAAACACCAGTATAAATACAAATACATGAATGCAATGCAATGCATATGATGGTACATTCCAGTACCCACTGCGGCGTGCAGCCAAAGCCATCCATATTTATTTATCGTCGACGGCGCTTACTAGGGGTGTGTACAGACTCCGGAGGGGCTCCTACAGCCCAAGCGCAATATCTTGGTCAGTCATTGTTACCTGATCGGTCAGCCATTGTTACCTGACCAATTTATATCATACAGTGCCATTGTTACCACTGTTCAAGTATATCATCCAGCGTCATTGTTACCACTATTTCAAGTATATCACACAGTGTCATTGTTACCACTGTGTCAAGTATATCACACAGTGTCATTATTACCACTGTTTCAAGTCACTTTATAATCGGTCCAGAAAATAATATAATAAGCCCCTTGGGCATTTACAAAACAGAAGTTCCCAGCCCGGAATACATTTAAAAATATCATTTATGTTTTCAACACTTAGAATTATGGCTGAGTTTGCAAAACAGCATTTAAAACCTTGGACTCACATAAGGAGATATACGTCACATAAGAACTCACATAAGGAGATATACGTCGAGCTGAATAGCTCATCACATCAAAATACCGAACATCGGTCATAAACACACTAAGGTGCATAATATCATTCCCAAGGAAACATATAGCGCTATAGGCTACAAACTCAAGCATAACTGAGGTGCAATACATGATTTAAGTCTCATCCTGCTCATATAACATCACCACTGAGCGGAACCTCAACACATAAGGAATTTACCAAGCTGTCTCACAACTCATACGGTGCAATATATCTTTATATGAATTAACTTACCACGAAATAAGACTGCGACTATCCTTCCATAAAGAGCATTGCTGAAATAAACACAACTGGCCTGACGTAAGGCTCACTTCCACATTTAAATCTATCCACCGACCTCAAGTCGATCCTGATCGTGCCAAGCTAGGCCAATAATCTTTCACAGGTCCATAACCCAATAAACAGAGTGCCCTCCAGGCATAAATTCTCAAATGGATGAGATTACCAAAATCCTCATACTTGGTTTAAATTTCTAATTAATCAAGTGACTACATGTCACACTTATACAATATTCCTGTGGGATAAGCTCCCACCATTTTCCGAAATAATTAACAGGTCTGCACATCCAAACCACCGGCTGCACTAACGCTGAAAAGAGATCAAGAATCCCTAACCAGGATGCAAAGCCTTTCTCACAGAACACCGACCTCAGGTGATACTGACGTCAATACCCATCTTACTCAAAACACTGAAACTCATATACTACTCATCCGAGATCGTGACATCACAGTCATTGACCAAACTGCAACCTTGGTCCTTACTTCAAATTCCATACCACTCACTGCACCTCACGTGCCAATATACGATAGACGTGATTTCCATCACAACTCTGGAACCGCCGATAGGCTAATACTTCATCACATAAGACTTTCCATTTAACTCACTTCAGGAGAACTATAGCAGCATACAGGCAAATCCTCATAATCTTCGAATATGCCAATCTCTAAGTAGTTGTCCAAGCCAGCATAACACTTTCTGGGATCCGCCTACTCATAATAGGCCCTAACAAAAGCATGCTTCAGAATAACATCAATCACTGCGGCCGACAAGCCTCATATGCATAACTCGATCACGCTGGACGAACCGATCACTAACACCAGTATACCAACTCAACTATGCTAATCAATCTACTTCCTTCCAATTTATCCTTTATTGCCTTAGAAATAATAATATCTCCCTTTAACACCTAACTTATTTCAACCAAACTCACCCCGAGTGACCTTAAATCACGAGACCATGCTGTCTCAAATACCATGACCATTTCATGTCTCTCAAATGCTACACCGCAAGTCAAAACATCATAGAATATTCTGTGCCTTTCTTCATAAGCTGCTTCAAAAGCTTGACTCTTAACCATACTTATAGACTCAAAATCATTAGGCACCACACTTTACCTCTTGAATTAACTAGGATCGTTATTGAGAGCCACCCAGATCTGACTTGGCCCTGAATGCAACCAACTCTACTGAATTTTATAACATATGAATACCCTCTCGATAAAGCACCCAGAGGGATCACTTCCCTCGAAGCCTGCACCTATACGAGGCATAAATCATGAATCTTCCCTCAAGTCTGAACATGAGCCAATAAGGCTAACCATAGCATGCATCCAACAATTCATTTACTCAAATTACCACTCATGGTCCTTTTCCGTAGCTGCAATAACCCACCAATACGCCAATAACCAGAATTCACGCAGGTAATAAACCGTGCAATCAGCTAATCAACAACAAGCTCCCCAACTTGGCTCGAAGCCATAGATCACAACACATATACTCTATTGCTGTCGTAATATCATGGTGAGATTAAACTCACTCCATCATAAGCTCGTGGAAACACAAATCATCTGGAATTTTAACTCTTCTGCAATTCTTGCATTTACTCACACAACAGCTAAGCCCACTTACTCAGTCCTAAATTATTCAAAAATTTCGGCAGAGCCTCCTTTGTAATTGGTCCTACCCACCTGCCAGAGAATCACCAAAACCATCCTAACAACACATCCACAACTTGACAAATCATCACAATGCATATCAATTACATAAATCTAAATTGATACATGGACATGCGTTGCACCTATTTGAATCATAACACATAGAAAATACCATTCAACCCTCCATTATTGGGATATTCAACCAAGTAGGAACATATTCTTCCTTTAATATTTTCGACCTTCTAGGTGGTCTCCTTAACTCAACGATTTCGTCATAATACATTTACGGAAGCGATCTCAGCTCCCAGACTTATCTAACTAGGAGACACGAAAAATATTCTTCACGCGCCCATAACTCGGGCTACTCAACAAATCACAATAAGAAACGAATCACTTAACAGTTCATCTACTATCCAGTAGGCTTCTTCGCCACTACCAAGTCATACAAATATACCTCGCAACACTAACATACTCATCACGTGGATATCCAATCGCCATTCCGGCTAACAAGGACAATAATGAACATATGAGTTCAAAACACTTGCTCACAAAATCAGCACCTCGGTGCTCAAGCCATTGGCAAAGATTTGGCCTCAAGTCCTCCTGACTGGTCTAACTTCAAACTCACAGAGATTACACCTCGCCTCTCGATCGGGGAATCAAAAGCCATCGAGACACATCTGATACTGAACGCCCGTTGGGGTATACGATCATGCAGAAGGAATTTCAAAAGTTCCTTTTCAAGCTGAATCGAGGATGCACGATAAGAATTCAAGAATGTGAAGTTTTCCTAAAGGTTCTGCAACCTCCCGAGGATAAGTACAGACGTCTCCGTACCGATTCGCGAGACTCTGCTAAACCGGCTCATGACTCGTGAGACCAAGTAACCTAGGCTCTGATACCAACTTTGTCAAGACCCAAGTCCCGGTCGTGATGGCGCCCAACACACTACTAGGCAAACCCGACCATTATTCATTACTTAACCCAATTTATCAAAAATAGCGGAAAAATTATCAATTAAGCAAAATTAAAGTACTGAAGATTTTAACAAAATACACAATATAATCTCACTAGGACCCGGTGTCACGAATCTGAGCCTCTAGAATACAGAATATCATCCTAATACATGGTATATCCAAAGTCTGATAATGCGGAAATAAAGAGATAGGATATGAGGGAGAAGATCAATGGCTGCAAACGCCGTGCAGCTACCTCGATACTCCCAGAGGTTGGATCTGCTGATCAACTAGATCTACTAAGCCTGAGACTGCCCTGGATCTGCACACAAGGTGCAGGGAGTAAAGTGAGTACTCCGACCCAGTGAGTAATAAAAGTAACTGCGGTCCGAATATAAGAAAATCCAGTAAATACACAAAGTAAGCTAAAATCCAAATATACAGCAACATATGGAACTGAGCAGCTAAACACCAGTATAAATACAAATACATGAATGCAATGCAATGTATATGATGGTACATTCCAGTACCCACTGCGGCATGCAGCCCGAGCCATCCATATTTATTTATCGTCGACGGCGCTCACTGGGGGTGTGTACAGACTCCGGAGGGGCTCATACAGCCCAAGCGCAATATCTTGGTCAGTCATTGTTACCTGATCGGTCAGCTATTGTTACCTGACCAATTTATATCATACAGTGCCATTGTTACCACTGTTCAAGTATATCATCCAGTGTCATTGTTACCACTTTTTCAAGTATATCACACAATGTCATTGTTACCACTGTGTCAAGTATATCACACAGTGTCATTGTTACCACTATTTCAAGTCACTTTATAATCAGTCCAGAAAATAATATAATAAGCCCCTTGTGCATTTACAAAACAAAAGTTCCCAGCCCGGAATACATTTAAAAATATCATTTAAGTTTTCAACACTTAGAATTATGGCTGAGTTTGCAAAACAGCATTTTAGAATTATGGCTGAGTTTGCAAAACAACATTTAAAACCTTGGACTGAAATTAAATGATATGCAAATCATGCTAAGCAGTAATATCAATCCTCGAAGGATTTTACAAATCGGCACAAGGCCCCAAACATGGCATCAAGACCAGTAATATCAATGAAGTATGTGTATCAATCACCAGTATAGTATAAACATCACACGGGGTGGACCAAGTCATAATCTCCAGTAGTATTCGACCCCGCACTCGCCATGGAGTGCATATCACGCCTCAATATAGCGTTACGATGTGAAAGTTCGGGGTTTCAAACCCTCAGAATAGCATTTACATCTATTACTCACCTCTAACCGGTCGTAGACTAGTCCGCAATGCCCTTTCTTCTTGAATCGACCTCTTCGCGCGTCGAATCTAGTCAAAACCACAACGAATACGTTAAAATAGGCTAAGGGAATATAACCCAATCGAAAAGACTCGAAAAATGTCGAAAATCCCGAAATTAGCAAAACACGAGCCCCGGGCCCACGTCTCGAAATTCAGAAATTTTTACATCAATACGACCCTTATCTCTCCACGAGTCAATACATACCAAATTCACAAAAATCGGAGTTCATTTGACCCCTCAAATCACCATTTAATTCTCTTCAGTTTCAAGCCCTAAACTACCATTTTTGTCCATAAATTACTTAAGTTTTCAGCTCTAATCCATGTATTTAACTTGGAAATAAGTAGAAACAACTCACCTTTAATGCTTGATGAAATCCCCCTTGAAATTCTCTCCAAAATAATCCAAGCCAAATGAAAGAAATGAAAGAAATAAGCCAAATCCGTGTTTAAAAGAATCTGCCCATGCTTCGTCGAGTTGTACCTTGCACTTGTGCTATACAAGTTGTACATCCTATTAAAATTGTTCCTTGTCGGACACCTTCTGTTTAAACACCCATAAAGTCTTGCATAAATATCTAAATGACAAACGGTTTGAATATTTAGAAACTAGACTCAGAGATCTTTAATTTGATAGGTTGTACACCATATAACTCTTTATATATCCCGAGATATGAGCTTCTAAATCGGCTCCATGAAATCAGAAAATTTCTGGAGAAACTGCTCCACCAGTCATCATAATCAATCATAACTTTCTCTACAAATGTCCAAATTATGATTTCTTTAGCTTTCTGGAAACTAGATACGAAGGGCTACAACTTTCGTTTCTGAATCATCTCAAAATACCTTGTAGATCAAAAGATATAGGTCTCTGAATTACGCTCCACGACTGCACATTGCTGTCCAAAGACAGCTTAGCAACAGAAATTGCAGCAGCTTTTATTTTCACTAAAAAGGCTCTAACTCCATCATACAAACTCAGAATTAGACAATTCTTGTTCCTATGAGTCACAAATAATCATACGAACACAACCCTTCAATCGAAACTCAATTCGGATCTCGTTTGCCCAGTTCTATACCCATTTCGCTCGTCAAACAATTAACTTACGTTTCACGTCAAAAACCCAATCGGGACTTGATGAAATTAAACCAAAATTTCCAGATCAGTCTTATAATTCATGATATAAATTCTGAAAGTCTCGAAATCAAATGTGGATCTCTAGAACTAAAAATAGACCTTTGGATCATTACATGCTTATGCTCAAAACGGCAAAAATCTTCCAAAAACTCTTCCAAAACTTATCCGAACCTCATGGGACCCCGACCAAAAATGTCAACATAATTCATAACATCATTAAAACCTGCTCAAATCATCAAAAAACCTCAAACAACATCAAATTACCCAAAACTCATCGAATTCAAGCCTAAGTTTCCAAAAACTTCTGAAAATACACTTTCGATCAAAAACCCGACCAAACGATGTCTGAATGACCTGAAATTTTGCACACACATCACAAATGACATAAAAAAGCTACATAAATTCTTGGAATTCCATTCCGACTCCCGGATCAATATCTCACCTATCAACCGGAATTCGCCAATATACTAACTTCGCCAATTCAAGCCTAATTCTACACCAGACCTCGAAAATTACTTCCGATCACACTCCTAAGTCACAAATCATCCCCCGAAGCTAACCAAATCATCGGAATTCAAATCCGAGCCCTCTAACACATAAGTCAACGTTCGGTTGACTTTTCCAACTTAAACCTCCTTAAAAGAGACTAAGTGTCTCAAACCTTACCAAAATCATTCCGGAATGACTTCAAATTTTGCACACAAGTCACATTCGACATTACAGACTTGCCCCATCTTTCGGAACCGCATTCCGACCCTGATATCAAAATTTCCACTTCCGGTCGAATTTTCTCAAAAACCTTCAAATTTCTATATTTAGCCAAATGACTTCAAAATGACCTCCGGACATCTGAATTCACTTCCGATCGCGCTCCCAACTCCATAATTACCATACGGATCTATTCCCAGACTTGGAATCCCAAACGGACATCTATAACACTGAAAAGCCTTCCAACCTAAATTTATGAAATTTTTCTAAAGTACTAACTTTCACAATATACGCCGAAATGCTCACGGGTTACCCAAAACCAAATCCGGACATACGCCCAAGTCTGAAATCATCATACAAACATTCTGGAACTTTCAGATCCCAATTCCGAGGTCGTTTACTCAAAATTCTAATCCTAGTTCATTTCTTCAATTTTAAGCTTTCAAAATGAGAATTTCCATTTAGATTTGACTCCAAACTTCCTGAATTTTAATTCTGACCATACACACAAGTCAATATACCTAAGATGAAGCCGCTAATGGCCTCAAACTGCTGAATGACGCGCCGGAGCTCAAAACGACCGGTCGGGTCGTTACAAGCATGATATTCCAAAAACAACTTTCAAGACCTGGTATGGGCACTTTGAATTTCTAGTGATGTCTTTCGGGCTAAAAAATGCCTTAGTAGCATTCATGGATCTTATGAATCGAGTCTTTAAGACTTTTTCTAGACTCCTTAATGATAGTATTCATTGACGATATTCTTGTGTATTCCCGAAGTCGGGAGGACCATGCTGACCATCTCAAGGCAGTTCTGCAGACTCTTCAGCAGCACCAACTATATGCAAAAAAAAAAAATTGAAATGTGAATTTTGGCTTGAATCTGTCACGTTCTTGGGTCATGTCTTCTCCAATGAAGTAATTATGGTTGATCCGCAAAAAAATGCAGCAGTAAAGAATTGGCTTAGACCTACCACTCCAACAGAGATTCACAGCTTCTTGGGTTTGGCCGGGTACTACAGAAGATTTGTGGAGGGATTTTCTACTCTTGCCTCTCCATTGACTAAATTGATGCAGAAAACTGTTAAGTTCCAGTGGTCCGATGCTTGTGAAAGGAGCTTCCAGGAATTGAAATCAAGATTGACTATAGCACCATTATTTACCCTACCAGAGGGCACATAGGGATTTGTGGTGTATTGCGATGCTTCAAGTATCGGGCTTGGGTATGTTTTAATGCAACACGACAAGGTCATAGCTTACGCTTTTAGGCAACTCAAGAATTATGAAAAGAACTATCCAACCCATGACTTAGAGCTTGCAACGGTGGTGTTTGCACTAAAGATTTGGCGACATTTTTTGTGTGGGGTCCATGTGGATGTATTTACGGACCACAAGAGCCTTCAATATATTTTCAAACAAAAGTAGTTGAATCTGAGACAGAGAAAATGGCTAGAATTAATCAAGTGTTACACCCCATATTTTCATACGTGACAGTATGCCATAAATAAATTGATGGAAGCTCGAAAATGAGGTGATACATCCCGCATTTTTGTACGTTAAAGTTTCGTCGTCAGTTAATTGAAGTAAGCTCGGAAATGAGATTATTTATGGATTTTAAGTAATATGCTATTTCAAAGAAGGAATAAGAAAAATCGTAAAGGTGCGAGGGTAAGAAAATCGAAAAAAATGGGTTTCGTCGAAGTTTGGCATTTTGAAAAAAAAAATACAGCCTGAGGAATAATAATACTCGATATTTATGGACTAGTGTCATACAAGGTACCAAATGACCATGATGGTATGATGTATAAAGTGTATTAAAAGTAAGTAGTATTTTAAGTAATTTGAGATAATTAGTTAATTATTAAATTAAGTGGGTAAGAGTAATAATGGCCTTGTCCATGTGGGACCATGACAATAAAGGATAGTATGACTAAGAAATATTATACATTAGTGTCACACTTTGAGACAAGTAGTCTTTTAAGCATTAAAGTCAAGTCTGGCCTAGAAAGACATTAAAAGAACTCATTTGAAACTTCAGAGAATTCATTTTTGGAACTCCTGGATGTGAGCTTCATTTCATTTTAATGTGAGCTCCATTTTATTTCAAAGTGATCTTCATTTCATTTCATTTCAACGTGAGCTCCAGTTCAACAACGTGACAACAACAACATCAACAACAACCCAGTATAATCCAACTAGTGGGGTCTGGGGAGGGTAGTTTGTATGCAGACCTTACCCCTACCTAGGGGTAGAGAGGATATTTTCAAATAGACCCTCGGCATCCTTCCCTCCAAGAACTCCCCACCTTACTCTTTGGGTGACTCGAACTCACAACCTCGTTGTTGGAAGTAGAGGTTGCTTACCATCAGAGCAACCCCTCTTATTAATAACGTGAGCTTCATTTAATTTCAACGTGAGCTTTCAAAAATATTCAGTAACATGATCTTTCATGGATCTTCAAGAATTAAAAAATATGAGATTTCATACAAAGTTATACTACGTAATAGCAACTAGATTTTGCGATTCTAAGGGAGTACGGTGCAATCCTTCTCAAGAATATAATATGGATTTTCCCCTACTTCGATCCGTCGTTACGTGTTCGTCACAAAACACATATGTTAGAGGAACTTTCAAGATAATCCGTTCAGGTATGTTAAGGCTATTCCTTCTTTCTTTGGCATGATCTATACGACACGAACGAAACGAGAAAATGGACAAATTCCATAAATGACTATATTCATAGAAATACTAGATATGTTTATGGTCATAATTTCCCCATGTATCATATTATTCTATCATCTGTTTATGGGTCTAAAAAATAAGTATGTTGTTAAAGTTTATTTCATGATGTTAACCAGTGGCATAATAGTCTTAGGACGTACCGAGAGATTTTATTAATGTATTTTCATATGCATTTCATGCATTTATACATGCATATTAACCCATGACCAGATGGCGTTATATACGCATATATATATATATATATATATATATATATATATATATATAGGATATGGGAAAGGTTATATTATATACACACCACAACTGACCAGGTGGTATACATTGATGATTTTGTCCACAGTGGCCGAGATGATATAATGGGATGCCCACAGAGGCTTGATGATGTTATGAACACATGTACCTATGGACGACATGACATTTTAAATATTAAAGGATTTCACAGAGCTATTCAGATTTACTTGTCGTGTCTTTTACTCTATGTTTCTTTCATGTCTATTGTATACTGACTTTCATTCCTACATACACGGTACATTATTTGTACTGACATCCCTTTTTCCAGGGGACGCTGCGTTTCATGCCCGCATGTCCCGATAGATAGGTCGATAGTCCTCCAAGTAGGCGATCAGCTCATTGAAAGATATTGGTGCACTCCATTTGCTCCAAATTTTCTTGTTTGGTTAGTATGATGTAGATGTGTATTGTTTTGTATGGCGGAGCTCTGTCCTGACCATTACGATATTATGTATTCTTAGAGGCTTGTAGACATATGTCATGTATACGGATTCTTTTATGGCCTTTATCAGCCCATGTTTTGAGTATATAAGGGATAAGGTCAGCCTTATAGGCCCGTACGTCATATGTATAAGTTTGAATTAAACGTTGGATCATCCAACATCGAGTATTTCTCCATGTTTTATTCTACTTTTCTCACGATAGCCTCTCTAGCTCATTTACTTATGATAGTATGATACGAAAAGATACATTATGTTGGTACTCGGTTAAGTAAGGTACTGGGTGCTCGTCGTGGCCCATCAGTTTGGGTCGTGACAAAAGTGGTATCAGAGCAGTTTTGTCCTTGGGAGTCTACAAGCCGTGTCTAGTAGAGTCTTTTTTATGGGTGTGTCATGCACCACACTTATAAGTAGGAGGCTATTGGGCATTTAGGACCATCACTCTTTCTTCTTACTCTAGATCATGTGGTAAAGCTCAGTTGTAGGAACTCAATTTTCTAAACTCTATCTTATTCATTATACGACAATGCCTACATCCAGAAAGACGATTGCTAAAAGATATAGCTGGGAAAGAGTTGAGTTAGTGAAACTAGATTTTTGCATGATGTTTATAATGGATAAAGATGAGGTATTCAGCAGATCATGTGTCTACTAAGATATGTAAAGCTTCTTGATAAGGATACCTAAGGCAAGAATGCCTATCCACGCTTATGGTAAAAAAAAGCAATGAAAGAATCAGAAGGTACAAGTTTCAACAAGTAAGGAAGCAAGATGAAGAAGGGTACGAAGCGCCAAGTTAATGAAGGATAACAATATTTATAAATCATGCAGAAGAATATAAGCCTTTTGAGTTACCTTCAACAATAACAAAGGTAAGTACAATTGGCCACACCGATCATAGTTATGCCCTATAGGTGCTAATATATATGGTTTAAGAAAAGGACGGGATATCAGAACCTGGCTAGGGTTAGAGTAATGTAAGGCCCCAAAAATTACGGCAAGTAATTTAGGATTTCGTGGTGACAGGTAGGCTAATTATAATATTTTATGTGCTATTAACATGATGTACATCAATTGGATTTGCTAAATAAGTGTATAAGTCTTATAATGTATAATGTGGGGTGTACTGGGAGGCCTAAGTCTACGTCAAGTTGGAAATTTTTCATACTAGACTAAAATTCCAAATGAGTTCGCACAAGACCACACTTTGGACGAGCATATCTAAATATATATAAGGTTTTATGTGGTGAACTACCTATTCAATGAAAGGTCTTCGAGTATAGTTTCTAACTCTTTACCAAAGGTTGTATTTGCGACCAATTTTGAGATCGCAAAATGACTATGCGGACCGCATATGCGTTGCATAATGAAGCAGTGTCTGGCAAAACGTTATGATGTTGCATGTTGATTATGCTGTAGCATAATCGATTATGCTGTCGATTACGCTATCGCATAATGATTATGCTGCAAGAATGTTGCCCACACTTTGATTATGCTATAGCATAATTGCACCACATATTTGACTTCGGCGGTCATGTTTGGAAATTTTTATATCCGAACCCACTTTGATAAATAAGCTTTGGGCCTTCATTTGGGACCATTTTACACTAAATCTAGAGAGAGGTGAGAGCCTTTTAAAGAGAGAAAGAGGGAACCTAGCCTCCTAATTATCAATCTTGCACAAACCCTTAAGAATCAAGCATGCTAATCTCTAGCTCACTATCTTCCACGTATGTCCTACTTCTAATATTTCAAATATGAGATTATGAGTTCAAAAATATATTGTGGGGTTAGAAATAGGCCATGCATGTGACACTAAGCTATAGTATGTGGGATTAGTGAACTATATTGGGTAGTTCTTGATGAAATTGGATGAGGGAAGAAGGAATTTCCATTGTAAAACCTTGTAGTCTATTTCACATGATTAGGTATTTGATGAAATTCCTAAGAGAGTTATACCATGGGAAATCCTTTTAAATTATTAATTGATTTCGCTTTCTCCTTATAGATTGTTCTTCTAGAGGTGTTGGTATATTGTAGTAACTTAAGAAAAGCTTAAACAAGGTATGCATGGCTAAAACCCCCTCTTCTTAGAAATTGAGCTTCCATGGTGTCCCCGCATATGTTGTAAGTCCGGAATTTGATTTATGTAGTCTTTGTTATTTCAAAGGATTTGGTGTTGCAAGAATATATGTGAAAGGTGTGTCTCAATGTGTTCAATGTGTTATTTTTGGTAAATTGGGGATATGTGAAGAATGTGAACTATATGTTATTGGCTAGATTTCAAGTCATGTTTAAATTGTGATTATTATGCCGAATCATGAGAATTCCTCTCTATGCTTACAACTTAAATTGCTCTTGTATGTGCCCATTATCTTAAATTGCAAGTTTGATGTTGAAAGTGCAAGTGATATGGAATGTGAGTTATGAAACGTGGTGTAATGCCAAGTATGATGTGATAATTGTGACCCTAAGTGCCTATGAAATGATGTATGTGAAATAAAGATTGAAATGAGATGATTAATGAGAAAGGAACAATGCCTTGGTAAGGCGGCCTAGCCGATCGGGCCGTGATCGGATGCCATGCCGCACACATGATGGTTTGTGCTGATATTGAATTCCAGAAAGTGAGAATGAGATTGTGATTGAGGTACATGTCTCAAATGAGGCAACCTAGCTGATCGGGTCGTGATCGGACTCCGCTCAAGAAAGCAGTTGTATTGCGAATGATGATGAACAGTATTAAATGCCACAAACTAAAGCTATGGAAATTATGTGAAAACTATGTGATTCATTTTATTTGATAATGTGGTGATTGTTTAAAGCTTTTGTTGAATCCATATGATTTCTTTGTTCTTGTATGGCTGTTCTTTCTAATAAGATGGTGTTTAGTTATACATACTAGTACTATTCGATGGCACTAACGTCCCTTTTGCTGGGGGTGCTACATCCTTAAATGGATGTAGGTGGTTCCATAGCAGGCAATGGTGGTCGCAGCTAGTGATGCATCTTCCTTACAGCTGACACGGTGATCCCTACTTCATTTCGGGGTCCTATATCAATTGTTTATCATGTACTTTGTATTTTGAGGTATAGCCAGTGCCTTGTTGTCAGTATTTCCATATTGCTCTTCAGTTGTATTTAGAGTCTCCGTAGACAAGTTTTGGGGGGTGTTTGATGATGGGGAATTGAGTTACAAATATTGATATTTGGCAAAGATTTATAAAACTTGTAATATTTTGATAATTATGGATAAAGCTGCAAATAGAAATAAAATGGAAGTTGTTAATGAAATACTTGCAAAGTATGATTAATGTAGCCCATCTCTTATTTATTAATGAATTAGTTTGGGTAGAATGAAACCTAACAGGCTTTCTCAGTCGGGTTTACTCGGTTGAGCGCCGGTTGCACTCCTCGGTTTTTGGGGCATGACAAACTTGGTATCAGATCATAAGGTTTTAAAGTGTCCTAGGATCTCTCGGAGCCGTGTCTAGTAGAGTCCTTATTATCGGTGTGTTGTCGACCACATCTATAATTTGGAGGCTATTTGGACATTTAGGAATTTAACTTTTCTTTGATACTTCAGATCGTGCAGTAGAACTCAAGATAGGGAGCTAATTTCCCAACTATGTCTTACTCTCAAGATGAGTAATCTTGAAACCATAATCCACGAATTTGAAGCAGTAAGGAGGGAATGACCCCATCACTGAATCTGAGGGAGATTGCCCAAGGGTTTGTTAGAAGACTGTATCGAGTCATGGAGGGATTGGTAGAACTTGTTGCTAAGGGGAGTACCTTTGTTCCTATTAATGTCACTGCACCACCGGATCATATAGTATATCAGTATTTTACCAATGTATGTTACAGGTGTGGAGTCAGGGTGCATCAGCTAAGGCACTGCCCCACCTATATAAAGTTACCAAGTAAGTCACTCCTTGCTATATCATTATGAACACCGCACGATTTCCTTTTTGTATATGTGCACCCATATTGATGAGTTCTCATGAACATGGTCGTAATAATATGTTGAGTTACAAAACATTGCATGTACCTACTCCGTGAACAAGACGTATTATTCGTGAATCTACTCTATCACAAATTCTATTATTTACATACTCTTGTGGAATTAAGATCTATAATTATGTCCTTGAATTGAGTTATAACTCTAGGATTAACACTTTCCACTTACTTTCCTAAATTCTCAACAAGGGACTATACTTGATAAATTTCTTACAGGATCTTTTTATTTAAATGGACAATATCTGCTCATGTGTGCCTATGCATACTCTGTCATAAAGTTTACCTATGTGGTGTCAAGTTCCATGTAAAGCATTCCAGTATTGCGATCCTTCTCGAGTCACTCTTTTACCCACTAGTGTATATGGCCTCTATGGTCTGAACAGTCACTCTACTCTTTTCGAGTATCATCATGAGAGCTTCTCACTGTCTAGTAACAAAAGAGCATAACCTAACACCTATCACATGAGTGCATGTCAATCGAAATGGTCACTGTGTGCATAAAGTCTCTCTAAAGATTGAGATCCTCACATCCCCGTCATAGGAAGATCTTGTGTCGCCATCTTAGTATAACTTTCGTGTCAACTTGGGACATCCTACAGCAAGTAGCTCACTTTGTTCCTAGTATTGTGGTTGCCCGTGGCGTGGTCGTGTATTGCAGTTGGGAGTTAATATAGCAAAAGCATGTCCAGCTTATAACAAATGTTTATTTTCTCCTTACACCTGCACAACATGTGTTAATTGTGTTCCTTAGTTAGTGAATTCATCGTGCTAGTTTTCCAACACTTGTTCGATAACCATGAGAGAACATATCTTTCTATGTGTCATTGTAAGACTTCCTTTCTCATAAGTAACCTTACTAGGCTCTCCGTCAAGACCAAGCACACCTTTGGGGGTTATCATAGCACAACATCTGTTTCTTATGTTTTTCCATCTTTCATTTGCATCTAGGTATTTCTCAAGTCAAAATCCATGGAGAACTCATTATGAACACCTGCAAACCTTAAATGATTATTTTATACTATCTCATTGGGTTCCCATCTCACTTCAAGTTCATCAAGGGTTGATAGCGTGCCGCAATTGCTGAGATTGAATGATCTCCTTTCGATAATAGATTATCTACACATATGTTAGTCCAACAATTTTCTCATCAGTCTAACTCTCGCCTTTTGGTTTTGGGTTGACCAAGGAGCATTACACCTAGTAACACATCATATGTCAAAGCCTTTCTCTCAGTCAAGTCTTATAGCATCTCCCAATATGGCTGGTAATAGCTAGTTTTGTAAAAGTGTGTTGTAGTGCTTCATTGTGAAGTAGAGTTGCTAACTATAATTGGATTTTTAAATTCAGGAGCTATAGATCACGTGACTACATACAGAGATCTTCTTTAAAAAATTTAGCTTCTCGTAATCCCTTATACTACCACCCTTCCTAGTGGTTACAATGTAAAGGATACTTCCATAGGCTCTCTCACTTTCTTTTCATTTACCTTACATCATGTGTCATTTCTCCATATTTTTCAATACGATCTTATCTCATTTTATTGACTACCTATCCAACTATATGATTCGATTCAATTCACCTCACTTTTATGTACTCTACAAACCCCATTTCAAAAAACAAAAAGAAGGCACTGAAGTGGGTAAATTCACCTTTACTATAGACTTCTAATGTCTTCAACTCCGTTTAAGCTTGTTGGTTCCAAATGGTGCTCTTAGTTTTGCTGGCCTACTATCTATTTAATTTGATAACTCTCATGGTAAAATTCATTTATATTTTATGGCATCAAAGACGAAGTCTTATAGCATCAAGGATGGGGACATATTCCTTTTGTTAGAATAAATAAATATTGCTGGTACTCCTTGTAGATGTTCTTCTAACAACCATTTACCTTCTCTGCTTGTCCCTGTGAGTAGATAACTCGGGTTACTTTTCCTCGATAAATACATTAAGATGTCTCATTCTTTCAAACTTATTCATATGGACACTTTGAGGCCTTATTCTACACCAACTCGAAATGGTTTTAAGTACTTTCTCGCCATTGTTAACAATTTTCTAGGGCTACGTGGACTTGTCTCATAGGTTCCAAAAGTAATGATTTCCCTTAAATTCAGGCTTATATTGCCATGATTTCAACCCAAAATGCGTCCCCTTTTCAATAGACTTAAATGGGTCGAATTGTATGGGGTTACATGGCCTTCAGCTCACTCGGCTTATAAGATTATTGACGATGTCATTGTCATGTGAGGGGAGTTTTGCTACCCTTGGTATTCTACCTTCCTGGGTGGATAGGAGTGTTATTTGTTTTTCTCCCCGTATCATGTTAACCATTAGAACCCCTCTAACCAATACATGATTTCGTCCCAATATTAAGATGTCCTAGATATGTGGTTTCAATCGTGAAAGGTTGAAATTAGATGCCTTCAAAATTTTGCACATATCATGAGCATATTGATTTGGAAGACAAGTTGTCGTATCTTTAGTTCTCTTATATAGGATCAATTATCAAGAAGGGTTAAGCTGTTTGAAACATGATAATCTCATAAGTGTTCAACTTTTTTTCATCCTCATGGGTTTGTGGCATAGATTCCTTGTGTCAATTAATGATAGGAGTGTAATTAAACTTAATGTACTTTAAAACCCATATCGCATTCAAGGTGCCAGAGTATTCTCCTTCTCGATAAACAGATTTTCCCTACTGGGTCACGTACTTGAATATTCCTCCTTAATGATTCCTATTGCCAATGTACTAGTTACCCATATGCCTCATTTGTCTAATAATTAATGTCGTCAAAATAATTAACCATGTTAGTATTGTTAGTAGTAATCTTCGTGTGTATTATCATATAACCTATGAAATACTCTGCATCACATTAATGGATTCCTGGATAATTCCAGCCTGATCTTGAATTCCATAGCTCCACATTATATTAAATCTAGTAGGTATTGAAGGTTCAAACATGTCAAAGAGGAAACATCCCCATGTGATCACATATATTCGATAGGTAATTTTATGGACAGTTTATGATAATAAATCTTAGAGTAATTGTTAAAGGTCATCAAAGGTTTAGCGTGGGTGTTCGTATATAGATTTAGAATTGAGGAGGGTGAACAAGTTATTCGCAATACTTTCCCCTGAAGATGTTATGTGAGTTGATAATGAAGGTTGCATTAGTGTATTTCACATTAGGTCGCACTAGGAGTATGAAGTTTCCAATAGTTGTTCCCCATATATTTTGTGTTTTCACGTGTCTATGTCTAAGAAGGTAGTTGGATATCCTTTGTGTATCATTCCGGTGGAAATTATTGAAGGTGAAGTTAATGGATAGTTAACTTATGTAAGGTATCTATATGTCATCCTTGTTAGATAAGTTTGGGGGTTGGGGTGGTTCCGTGAATGTGTTATGGCAAAGCCTGTAAGTATAAGAGGCCAGATTGAAGGCTGAGAGTGTTGTGGAAATAAGGTATTTTCTCTTGATTGTATAGCAATTGGTTTTTACTTGAAAGGTACCTTCTAGGTATTATGATTTAGAAATGTACAGTTCATGTCCAGGTACACTTATGATAATTTAGTGCTTGTAATGTTGAGATTAGTATTGTTGGTATATACATTATGGTGCTTTGTCTCGTTGTGGATGTGTTGTTAGGATGGTTTTGGTGATTTTATGGCAGGTGGATAGGCCTAGTTACAAAGGAGACTCTGCCAAAATTTCTGCAAAATTTAGGGACTCGAGGTAGGTGAGAAGAAAAGAGATATATTATGTTAAGCATTTACGGTGGACTCTACTCCTCATTCTAGGACGAATGATATTAGGGGGGGGGGGGGGTGTAAGGCCCCGGAAAATTCGCCAAGTAATTAAGGATTTCGTGGTGCCAGGTAGGCTAATTATAATATTCTATGTGCTATTAACATGATGGGCATCAATTAGATTTGGTAAATAAGTGTATAAGTCTAATAATGTGTAATGTGGGTTCTAATGGGAGGCCTATGTCTAAGTCAAATTAGAAAATTTCATAATAGACTAAAATTCCAAATGAGTTTGCGTAAGTCCAAATTTTGGACGAGAATATATAAATATATATATGGTTTTATGCAGTGAACAACCTATCAAATGAAAGTTCTTTGAGTCTAGTTTCTAACGCTTCAAACCGTTCATCATTTGGACATTCCTACACAAAGTTATGATCAAATTACTAAAGGCTGGATTTGTGACCAATTTTGAGATCACAAAACGACTATGCGGACCGCATATGAGTCGCATAATGAAACAGTGTCGGGCAAAACATTGTGATGTCTGATGTTTTAAGCATTGATACCACACAACAGGGGGGGGGGGTAATTTGTATGGCACCCAATTTTCGCTTAACTAAACTATAGAAGAGCCTGGTTCTTTTAGGTGTTCTAACTACTACTGTTTGCGGAATAATAAATATAGAAAATATAGAACACAACAATTTTACGTGAAAAACACCAAGCTCAAAAGGTGAAAAAACCACGACCTACTACTCAGTATGATTTTCCCAAACTTCCAATAAAATCACTGAGCCAAAACAGCATTTACAAAAACTCTTTGTAAACCTAAGGATTAACTCTAATTCCATTGTGGCACGCGGCCTCAACTATTGCGACAACTTCAAGTTAGCTATAACTCGAACACTCTAGGTACCTAATACAATTGCTTCTATGAATACTGAAAGGTACAATGTTAAATCACCTAATACAATTGAACTAGAATAAAAGATAGACACAATGGAACTGGTCTTTTAATCTCGTTCAAGTAGCTTGAGGATTGCACACTCAAATCAAACATAAATTGCTTGCAAAATTGCCTTGCTCTTTTTCTCTCAATTTAAGTTTAGCTTCTGCTTATGTGCATTACCTATAAAAGAGAATAGCACTAACATTTAATAGGTTAGTATTTAGAATTTGACTAAGCTTCAATTTCTACTCTTCTATCGCAGAAGAGTTCATGATGATCTCAAACTCTAACGCTATCTTCATCCTAAAATGTGTTCTCTTTATGTAAGGAGTCTTTCTCTTCTTATCCAATATGCAACCTTTTCGATCAAATCAGGAGATATTGCAACTTGATCAGTTAGACTTATCTTCTTCACGTGCATCTCACATGTACAGGCTAATCATGACTGTGCTTCACACGATGGACTTGCTCCATGTCTGAGTTCTTTTGTCAGTCATCAAAACATCACACGTTCTTGGGCCAACAAATTCCCCTTTTTGATGATGACAAACTCTGTGCTTTTTACTTATATGGATCCTGTAAGAACTCATCTTAACCATCAATACAAAGTTCAGTAAATTCACTTATCATCAAGGACCAGGTTAAGTATGTTATAAATATTACTTTTTCAAAATATGTAAAGTACAATATCTTTTCCCCCTTTTGGCATCATCAAAAAGTTGCATAGTTTGAGTTTTAGATTTTAATAAGTACTCATGGCCACTAGGGCAACTGCAAGTGCACTCATGGTTTAATCATCAGTAATCAAGAAAACATATTTAAACTATCATGGAAAGATTAACATTGAACAAGAGCAACACAGTAGTTATCATTGATAGAGATATGTTGCCATCACAATCCACAACCAAAAAGAAAAACATTTAAACCATGAGCAAAAAGATAGAAAAATCTCTAATCTGGATCACTGAGGTATTAGACAAGTTCAGAAGATAAAAGCTAGGAATACTAAGTCTTGAAGGAGCTAGAGGGTTGGTTTTGGGCTTGGAGAAGATTCAACATATTATGAAGAATTCCATCATTCTTCTCCTTTTCTTTGGTAAGCTCAGTTATGAGAGCATCCCTCTCAGATTCCATCTCTGCCACACGAGCCTTGAGCCTAGCTATCTCAGCATCCTTGGCTTCACATTCCTGAACCAGAGCCCTGACTTTGCTGTTGATAGGAGTTTTCTTGGATGAACCAGGTTCATTTGGGATGTCACTGACTAAGTAGTCAAAAGCAATCAGAGTGTTGATGCCAATGTTCTTTGCTTGAGGCCATTTCCCATTTCTTTAGAGGCACATTGAGCCTATCCAGAATCGTGGTTAGAATAAAGCCATAGGGAGTAGCATGAGCCTTGGAGCCATTTATGATCCTGTCTAGAAGCTTGATAATGAAGGCAGGCCAATTGATTTTCTTTCCACTCTCCAGGCACTCCATAAGAACCAGGTCCATGCAATTGGCGATGTGCCTTCTCTCCTGCGTAGGCAATAAGCATTTGTTAACAAATTCAAACAAGACCTTGTGCTGAGGCCTCATTTCACTTTTCTATATAGCCCTGGCTTCATTCACATTCTCTTCATCATAAAATCTCCTGGTAATCTCAAGTGCAGTAGGGAGGGAGTCTAGACAATGCCAACTTTGCCTTGTATAATCATCAAACCCTTCAGAGGACACTTGGACCCCTTTCACCAGACTGCTGACCTTGCCATCCTGAACCTCTGCATTTTCTATGAACTCAATTATTTCATTCCTGGATAGCCTACCATCCATTTGAAGGACCATGTCCTTCCACCCCTGAGCAGCTAAGGCACTCCCGGCCTCATCATCCATGGCTCCACCAAGACTTTCAGCAGTCTGCCCTTCAAGATCTTTCTTTTGCCAAACATGGCAACCTTGTCCTTGTCACTATCAGAATCTTCTACTTCTTCTCCACTCCATTCCTCATCTTCAGAAATTTTCACTTGTTTTCCTTTCATAACAGCCCTTGTCCTCTTGGTTATGGAAGGTTCAATAGCCTCAGACATAGAGGAAGACTTCTTGGAAGAAGTGTTGGGCTTTTTGGGCTTGGGGGTCTGAACCTCCACTGGTTGAACTTCCTCTTGATGGACCTGTTCTATCTCCTCAACCTCCATATCCATTGAGGACTCTGTAACCTTTCCCTTTCCTTTAGCCAGCCTTTTCTTCTTACTCTCATCTAGAGCTTTCTGGAGATCACTCTCACTCTGTTTCACCCTACTTCTTATAGCTCTACCCATTGGTGATGGAAGTACAGTAGTTGGTGAGGGTGAAGCCTTTATTTTCTTGGAAGGCTTAGGAACACTGGGGGCTTTTGGTGTGGGAGTTCAATGTTTCTTTTGGTCATAGCTTGCCATAACCTTTTAAGCAATTCTGCTAGGGTCTCTTCAGTAGATGAACCAGGTTCATCACCCTGTGTGCTCAAATTAATCAGCCCTTCAGCAGCTTCCCCAGAACAACTTCCCCCTGACTTTTTGCCACTCTTTTCTACCCTTTCTTGTGCCACTCCACTGATATCAGGCAACTCTCTTTTCCCATTTCCCCTCTCTTCACCACATGCACCCTTTCTCTCTCTTTTTCTTTTTCTGAATTCTCTTTACCTCCACTCTTTCGTAACCCTGGTAATTAAACATCCTTAACTGACCCAACAAGAACAAACCTAGTTTCTAGATTTTCAGACACAGAAGAAATTACCATGGAAGGATATTCTTGAGTCTTTTTTAGAGTTAGAAGACCTAGGTCCTTCCCCCTTAGTGGCGGATTGATATGAGTCAGAATCCGAACTGGAATCAGAGTTTTGGGCCTGGCTTGCCTTTAACTTCTCATTTAATTTCTTCCTTTGAGCCCCAGATGCTACTGTCTTTCTAGCAAGCATTTTCACCCTTCTTAGTCTGTGTTTTAGTGATGTACTAGGTGGAGGAGGTGTAGATGAATTTGAGGGAGTGGGTGATGGAGGAGTTCCAGGATTGTCTTGTGGGTTGGTCATGATCATTGGTTTCTTGAGAGAATTTGTGAATTGAAGATTTGGAGAAGAGGTCTAGTGAAGTTGAAGAAGAATTTTTTGACGGTTTATAATTATGGAGAAGGCAGAAGAAATGATGTGTATTTAAAGAGAAATACACATTTAATAGGTAACAACATCTTTTGGTAGTGGTCAATTAGAGGTCTAATCACCCTGAAATTCCAGATTTTGAATGATCGTTTTATTTTCCCTAGATTTTAGGCAATTTCTCGGTTTAGAGTTCTAGGCGGACGGAATTGGTTCAAAGCTAACGATAGAATTTTCTAGAAATTGAACAATTATAGGACTTCTGCTCATTATTTAAATAGTAATCTTTCTGATTGTGCAGAGTATAGAAAACATACCTTAGCTTTCATATGAACCCATACTAATGAACGAGGTTCTTCATTTAGAATTCTCTTGAACATGCCTAAAATGCCATAATAGAAAAAATCTTGTAAGCGATCAGTGAGTCATATTAACACATGTCACAGGAGTATACTAATTAAAGTATGAAATTGAGTAAGAATTAATCTAGATATTTACACAAGTTCAGAGTTCCTAGCAATAAAAAAAATCATTTTTTTCATTGTGCATTCTGAGCTGGACCTATTAGGTGATCTTAATCATTCCTAATTCCAACCTGTTCCACTCAAAGTTTTCTCTACTCAGTGCTTTAGTGAAGATGTCAACAATTTGTTTATTAGTAGCATAGAATTCTATGGAGATCAATCCTTTATCATAGCTATCTCTTAAGAAGTGGTGTCTAACATATATGTGCTTAGTTCTCTTATGATGAACGGGGTTCTTTGTCATACTTATAGCACTTGTGTTATCGCAGAATATAGGAAAGCAACCAACTTCAATGCCAAAATCTACTAGCTGCTGTTTCATCCATAACAATTGAGCACAACAAGAGGCAACATCAACATATTCAGCCTCAGCAGTGGATAAGACCACTAAATTTTGCTTTTTAGTGGCCCATGATACAAGACATGAACCAAGAAAGTGAGCCATACCTGAGGTGTTTTTCCTATCCACAAGGAAACCTACATAATTAGCGTCAACATATCCTACTAGATTGAATTACTACCTTTAGGGTACCAAAGACGCAGATCAGTGGTGCCTTTCAAATATCTCAGTATCCTCTTGACAGCAGTCAAGTGAGACTCTTTTGGATTAGCCTGAAAGCGAGCACAAAGCCCCTACACTGAATCATGGTTCCATTTGGCCTTTGTTTGATCTGTAAGCCTAAGAAAAAGTTAAGCTCACACATCATACTCATTTTAAACTCACTCCCCATTAATTTGGCAAAATCCTTACTTAGTTTATGTGGCCCCAAAAATTATGTCATCAACATATATTTGTACCACAATGATATCATTACCTTTTTCACATAAGAATATGGTACTGTCAATTTTACCTCTTTTGTAGCCATGTTCAAGCAGGAATTTGGACAGTCATTCATACCATGCTCTAGGAGCCTGCTTGAGTCC
Source organism: Nicotiana tabacum (assembly GCF_000715075.1). Classification (NCBI taxonomy): domain Eukaryota; kingdom Viridiplantae; phylum Streptophyta; class Magnoliopsida; order Solanales; family Solanaceae; genus Nicotiana; species Nicotiana tabacum. The sequence continues at coordinate 142,045,572 of NC_134080.1, forward strand.
ATACAGAGCCTTGTCTAATTTGTACACATGCTCAGGACATTCCTTGCTCTCAAACCCTGGAGGTTGTTTCACAAACACTTCTTCTTTTAGGTAGCCATTCAGGAAGGCACTTTTGACATCCATCTGATGGGGAGTGAATTCCATGTGTGCTGCAAAGGCTATGAGGAGTCTTATTGCCTCTAGTCTTGCAACTGGAGCAAGTCTCATCATAATCTATACCCTTCTCTTGGATATAACCTTGGACCACCAGTCTTGCCTTGTTTCTTGTAACTGTTCCATCTTCATCAAGTTTGTTTCTGAACACCCATTTTGTGCCAATAACTGATTTGTCCTTGGGTCTGGGAACTAGACGCCAAACTTGACTTCTCTCGAACTGATTGAGTTCATCTTGCATTGCATTCACACAATTTGCATCTTGAAAAGCATCAACAATATTTTTAGGTTCAATAAGAGATAACAAGGCATTAAAAGCACACAAATTCTTTAATTGTGATCTAGTTTTGACTCTAGATGTTGGATCAGTGATTATGTTCTCAATAGGATGAGAACTTTGATACTTGTGAGGTTTCACAACCAACTGATTTCTGCTAGATGTTTCTTCCATGATCTGTTACTAAGGAAGAGGGTCATGAACAAGTTCTTTTAGGGGATTGGTTTCAATTCTTTTTTGATCAGTTCCCCCTGTCAGGTTGCCCTGGATGGACGAACATGTTCCATCACATGTTCCTTCTTTTGGTGCCACTTTAACTTGTGTTGAGACTTCAGTCAAATTCTTTACCAGACCAACGGCTTCATCTTCATGTTCATGTCTCTCATAAAGAATGTTAGTTTCATCAAACACTACATGCACACTTTCTTCTACACACAAAGTTCTTTTATTGAACACTTTATATAATTTTCTATGTGAAAAATATCCCAAGAATACTCCCTCATCACTTTTGGGATCAAACTTACCTAGGGAGTCCTTTCCATTATTGTGCACAAAGCACTTGCATCTAAATGCCCTAAGATAGGATATTTTTGGTTTTCTCCCTTTAAGTAACTCATATGGAGTCTTCTCTACAAGAGGTGTAGTCATGCATCTATTGATAATATAACATGCAGTGTTTATAGCCTCAGCCCAGAAGCTGTGGGGCAGTTAACTCGAAAGAGGCATAGTTCTAGCCATGTCTTCAAGGGTCCTATCTTTGTTAAACTAATCCATTTTGTTGAGGAGTCCTGGGGTAAGAGAAGTTATGATCTATACCATGCTCATCACAAAATTCAGCAAACTTAGCATTTTTAAATTCAGTTCCATGATCAGACCTAATGGATGCAAGTTGATTACCTAGTTGTTTTTGAGTCTTTCTAAAAAAAGCAGTAAACATGTCAAATGTTTCATCTTTGGATGTTAAGAATAGTACCCAGGTAAATCTAGAATAATCATCAACAAGAACCATCACATATTTCTTACCACCTCTTCTCAGTGTTCTCATTGTACCACAGAGATCCATATGAACTAGTTCTAACGTCTTGTTTGTGCTTACCATTTTCTTGCTTTTAAAAGATGATCTTACCTGCTTCCCCCTTGAACATGCCTCACAAAATTTGTCTTCCTTGAACTTGATGTTAGGTAGCCCTATCACCAAGTCCTTGGAGACTAATTTGTTGTGTTGATTAAGACTAGCATGACCAAGTCTTTTGTGCCACAGGAGGGGATCATTATCCAACACACTTAAGCAAGTAAGTTCATTTTTTGAAAGAGTGGACAAATCTACAATGTAAATATTGTTAACTCTTTTTCCCTGCAAAACAATCTTGTCAGTGGTAAGGTTAATAAAAAAGCATTTGGCAGAGATAAATGATACAAGGTTACCTCTGTCACACAGTTGTGACACACTAATTAAGTTATATTTCATACCATCTATAAAGTAGACATTCTCAATGGAAGATATATTTCCAACACCAATAATCTCACCTTTCTGCCCATTTTCAAATGAGTCATTACCTCCTTTTAAGTCCTTAAGTGAAAGGAACTAGTTCTTGCTTCCAGTCATGTGCTTTGAGCAGCCACTATCCATGTACCATATTTGGTTGCTTCCATTCACTTGGACCTACAAGAGGAAATTAAGGGTTAGTCTTAGGAACCCAGACTAGTTTGAGTCTCTTTCTATAGGCAAAAGGGTAAATCAAATTCCTTTTACCCCACCCAGGCAACCTATTTTTCTCTTGAACAAAAGCTTTGTTCTTTTGACTGGACTTTTCTTTTGAATTACATTCATTTTTGTAATGGCCAGTCTTGCCACAGTGTGTGCAAATTTTGTTCTCAAGAAGAGCGAGGTACTTGCTTTTAGGGTCCCACTTAGGTGATTGAGTCCCATAGCCAAGTCCTCTTTTGTTGCTACTGTGATGTTCTTGTAGCCTGGAAAGTGCATAAGAAGCCTTATTCCATTTGCATGTTCTATCTAGTTCATGCTTTACCTTACCTAGGTATTCTTTTAAGACTCATATCTACTCATCCTTCCTGTACAACTCATCCTTCATTTTTCCTATGTTTTCTTCTAGGGCAAGATGTGTGTGATCAGCTTTCTTTTTACCTGTTCCTAGTTTCAGCTTTAAGTTTTCAAACCTAAGTTTTAAGACACCGGTGTCATGTTCAAGAACCTGGTTCTTCAATTTAGTATTTTTACTATAACTTTCATTAGCCAGATTCTAGATTTTTGCACTTGGCTTTTAAGATAACACACTCCCTAGACAGATCTTCCTTCTCATTGTTAATTATCTCAGACTCATCAATGAAGTCTAGCAATAGCTCAGACAACCTTTCTTTAGACAGGAATTTAATCTTGTCTTTGAGATGAAGGACACTTACCTCTTGTTCATCATCTGATTCTCCAATGGCCATAAGTGATTGTTCATCTCCAGCTTCATCTTCTGAGTCCTCATCTGATGTTTTTCTCCAAGTAACAACCATAGCCTTTGTTGAACCTTTGTTTCTTTTGGGTTGAACCTGTTCCTTCTTCATGTTCCTTCATCCAGCCCTTTCCTTCTTACATTCAATTTCCCATTGAGGACAGTTCTTGATCATCTGATCAGTCTTACCACATTTGTAGCAACCCTCATTGGTTTGTTTCTCAGGAGCCCTTGGTTTATTGAAGGTTGTACCTCTAGAAAAACCCTTTCCTCTCACCAAGTACTTTTTGAAGTCTCTTGTGATCATATCCATTTCATCATCCTCCAGATCTGCTCCTTCAGCTATTTTCACAGCCAGACTTCTATCCTTCTTTGGTGCATCAATTTTCATGGTTTGCCTTCTCAGTTCATAGGCAGTGAGGTTTTCAATCTGTTCATCCAGCTTGAGGGTAGCAATGTTCTTAGATTCCTGAATAGCAGTAATTTTGCTTTCCCAAGTCACTGGTAAGAATCTTGTCAAGATTTTCTCAACCTTGTATTCTTCGAGGATAATTCTCCCAAGAGATTTAAGTTCAATGATTAGTGTTGTGAACCTTGTGTACATCTCCTGGATAGATTATCCTTCTTTCATAGTGAAATTCTCATATTGAGAATATAGGAGTTTTCCTCTATCTCTTTACTTGAGGAGTTCCTTCATGGGCCACTTGTAAGGTGTCTCATATTTCCTTGGCAGTGGTACAACTTTGAATCCTGTTGTACTCGTCTGGACCCAGTCCACACACAAGCCATTTCTTTGCCTTGGCATTCTTCTCCCATTTCTTCAAGTCTTCAATAGTGCAATCGGCTCTTGTCTTTGGCACATCCACTCATTCACCATTCTTATTTGTAGTTACCAGAGGACCATCAGTGACTATGTCCTAGAGTTCATAGTCTTCTCCTATTATGTGATCTCTCATACTGTTCTTCCACTAAGAATAGTACTGACCATTAAACGGTGGAGGCCTAGCAGTGGATTGCCCTTCCCAGTTTCAAGGTGGTGCACTCATTTTGATCTTTTCCTAAGGTGTTAGCCTCTTCAAGGAAAACTCACTCTTATACCAATTGATGTTTTAAGCGTCAATACCACAAAAGAGAGGGGGGGCTGATTTGTGTGGCACCCAACTTTTGCTTAACTGAACTATAGAAGAACATGGTTCTTCTAGGTGTTCCAACTACTACTGTTTGTGGAATAATAAATACAGAAAATAAAGAACATGACAATTTTACGTGGAAAACACCTGGCTCAAAAGGTAAAAAAACTATGACCTACTACTCAGTAGGAGTTTCCAAAACTTCCACTACAAAAACAGCATTTACAAAAACTCTTTGTAAACCTAAGGATTAACTCTAATCCTATTGTGGCACATAGCCTCAACTGTTGCAACAACTTCAAGTTAGCTATAACTTGAACACTCTAGGTTCCTAATACAATTGCTTCTATCAAAGCTGAAAGGTACAATGTTAAATCACCTACTACAATTGAACTAGAATAAAAGATAATCACAATGGAACTGGTCCTTCAATCTCGTTCAAGTAGTTTCAGGATTGCACACTCAAATCGCACATAAATTGCTTGTAAAATCATCTTGCTCTTTCGATCTCGATTTAAGTTTAACTTCTGCTTATGTGCATTACCTGTAAAAGAGAACAACACTGAAATTTAATAGCATAGTAATCAGAGTTTGAGTGATATTCAATTACTACTCTTTTATCATAGAAGAGCCTATGATGATCTCAAACTCTAACGCTATCTTCATCCTAAAATGTGTTCTCTTCATGTAAGGAGTCTTTCTCTCCTTATCCAATATACAACTTTTTCAATCAGATCAAGAGATATTGCAGCTTGATCAGTTAGACTTATCTCCTTCACGTTCATCTCACATGTACAGGATGATCATGACTGTGCTTCACAAGATGGACATGGTCCATGTCTGAGTTCTTTTGTCAGTCTTCAAAACATCAGCTGTTCTTGGCCCAACACTATCGCATGTTTATTATGCTGTCAATTATGCTATCACATAATGATTATGCTGCAAGAATGCTGCCCACATTTCGATTATGCTATAGCATAATTGCACCACATATTTGACATCGAGGGTCATTTTTGAAAATTTTTATATCTGAACCAACATTGATAAATAAGCTTCGGGGCTTCATTTCGGACCATTTTACACTAAATCTAGAGAGAGGTGAGAGCATTTTAAAGAGAGATAGAGGGAACCTAGCCTCTTAATCATCAATCTTGTACAGACCCTCAAGAATCAAGCATGCTAATCTCTACCTCACTATCTTCCAGGTAAGTCCTACTTCTAATGTTTCATATAAGAGATTATGAGTTAAAAAATATATTGGGGGGTTAGATATAGGCCATGCATGTGACACTAAGCTATAGTATGTGGGATTAATGAACTATTTTGGGTAGTTCATTATAAAATTGGTTGAGGGAAGAAGGAATTTCCATTGTAGAACCTTGTAGTCTATTTCACATGATTAGGTGTTTGATGAAATTCCTATGAGATTATACCATGGGGAATGCTTCTAAATTATTAATTGATTTCGCTTTCTCCTTATAGATTGTTATTGCTAGAGGTGTTGGTGGATTGTAAAAACTTAAGAAAAGCTTAGACAAGGTATGTATGGCTAAAAACCCCTCTTCTTAGAAATTGATCTCCCATGGTGTCCTCACATATGTTGTAAGTCCGGAATTTGATTTATGTAATATTTGTTATTTCAAAGGATTTGGTGTTGCAAGAATATATGTGAAAGGTGTATCTGAATGTTTCAATGTGCTATTCTTGGTAAATTGGGGATATGTGAGGAATGTGAACTATATGCTATTGCCTAGATTTCAAGTCAAGTTTAAATTGTGATTATTATGCCGAATCATGAGAATTCCTCTCTATGATTACAACTTGAATTGCTCTTGTATGTGCCCATTATCTTAAATTGCAAGTTTGATGTTGAAAGTGAAAGTGATATGAAATGTTTGTTATGAAATGTGGTGTAATGCCAAGTATGATGTGATAATTGTGGCCTTAAGTGCCCATGAATTGATATATGTGAAATAAAGATTGAAATTAGATTATTAATGAGAAAAGAACAATGCCTTGGTAAGGCGGCCTAGCCGATCGGGCCGTGATCGGACGCCATGCCGCACACATGGTGGTATTGTGCTGATATTGAATTCCGAAAAGTGAGAATGATATTGTGATTGTGCTACATATCTCAAATGAGGCAAGCTAGCCGATCAGGTCGTGATCGGACTCCACTCAAGAAAGCGGTGGTATTGCGAATGATGATGAACATTATTAAATGCCCCAAACTAAAGCTATGAAAATTATGTGAAAGCTATGTGATTCCTTTTATTTGGTGATGTGGTGATTGTTTAAAGCTTTTGTTGAATCCTTATGATTTCTTTGTTCTTGTATGGTTGTTCTTTCTAATGAGATTGTTTTTAGTTATACATACAAGTGCTATTCGATGGCGCTAACGTCCCTTTTGCCGGGGGTACTACATCTTTTAATTGATGTAGGTGGTTCCATAGCAGGTAGTGGTGGTCGCATCTAATGACGCATCTTCCTTTCAGCTGACACGGTGAGCCTCACTTCATTTCTGGGTCTTGTATCAATTGTTTATCATGTACTTTGTATTTTGAGGTATAGACGGAGCCTTGTTGCCGGCATTTTCATATTATTCTTCAGTTATATTTAGAGGCTCCGTAGACAAGTTTCGGGTGGTGTTTGATAATGGGGAATTGAGTTAGAAATCATGATATTTGTCAAAGATTTATAAAACTTGTAATATTTTGATAATTATGGATTAAGCTGCTAATGGAAATAAAATGGAAGTTGTTAATAAAATACTTACAAAGTATGATTAATGTAGTCCATCTCCTATTTATTCATGAATTAGTTTGGGTAGAATGAAACCTAACAGGCTTGCTCAATCGGGTTTACTCGGTTGAGCGCCGGTCGCGCTCCTTGGTTTTTGGGGCGTGACAAGTAACCCAAAATGGTTGATGGATTATTTGTATTAGCTGAAATTTCCAAAGGATATTGCAGAAGTGCAAATAAATCTCCTTGTGAGACATCCAGATGGTGAACTCTAAAATAGTACAGCTAGATATGAGTACTACAAAGATAGGCACTGGAATCCTTGGAGGGATAAATATTACCTAAAGTGTGGCTCCCATCCCTAGTAGAGAGATAATGTCAGGCAACCCGAAGAGCTAGTGGATGGAGCAAAGGGGAGATAAAAGCAAAAGAATATCTTGTTAAAGTTTTCATAATAAAGTGATAGACAGAAATGTTAGGAGGAAATAAGAAGAGAGCTAATGAAGCATTAACAGTAAGATGTGATACATGGATAACAACGGTAGATCAAAAGATGACAATATTACAAAGTCTGTAGACATGTGAAGGAAAAGATGAGAGGTGACAGGCCTTGAGACAACAAAAGAATATAGGCCATAAAGTCATATCCTCACTTCAAGAAGTGAGTTCATGACAAGATAAAAATCAGTATGGGCTGTTGAACAAGATAAACAAAATGTGAATTAGGGACAGAGTGATTGGATAATAGTCGGCATCATGAGAATTTCAAATTTCGTTCCGGCAATATTAGAATGGACAATAAAAGAAGATTCATGAGAAATTCATAGAATGGTCATTTAGGAAGACGCTTCCCTAAAGCAAACAATGTGGGCCAAGTTAAGCTTAGGGAACTGTATGTACTAATTACATTAAGTGTCACCCTCGCGAGTAAGGAATTTTATTATCCTTGGTATAGAAGGATTATTACAAGGCGATTAAGGGTCATCGACGATGTGAAAAGATGCCAGAGATGAAAAGGTAAATCATCTATATGTAGACCATCATAGCACTAAATCTTAGTACTCCCCTAAAGGGGGGAATATGGAGTGATGTGGCATTAAGACGAAATTAAGTGGTTCCAGTAATAATGGAATGGTAAAGGAAGAATGCAAAAAAACTAAAAAGGAATGAGATTACACATATTTAGCTCTTACATATATGCTACGATTTAAAAACATTAGGCAAGCACGACACCAAGGAAAGGAAGTAAGGGTTCCTGCCAGGAATGATATTGATAAGTAAGGAGCCAGTACGAGAGGTAAGTTAGACAAAGAAAATAACCCAAGAAATATTTTACAGGATATTAATATGGGAATGGGCCAACGAGTAATTAGTAGTTGATTCAATAAAAGCCTAGTCATAGTAGACAAGAGGTTACCGACAAATCAGCAGACCATGAAAGATAAACATAGTTAACTTCAACATGGGGAATTCAGTCTCACAGATATGACATCGTATCCTTGTAAAATACTTAGGTAGGAGTTGGGGTAGTTAAATGTGTCATATGTTGAGTATTATAGAAATAAAAGAGAATGCCGCTGGGAAGACAGTAAAAAAAAAGTTCAGAAGCAACCCTACAAGAACAAAAGCGTGGAGATAAGTAACTATGGCCAATTATATGAGAGGAAGAACATCAAAAATTTCGTCAAACATACAATGTAATAAGCTCATAACTTTACAAGAGTCAGAGGATCCTCCCTAAATACTACAATGAAAGACTAGATAAGGAAGTAAGAAACACGGGTTCAACCTAAGGTGGAAATGGTCTTATAACAACATTGTATACACTTAATAAGAAAATGGTACCTACCGTGGCTGATGAACAGGAAGTAAAATCAGAAGTGATATTAAAGATCATATGAGTTGTATGAAATTCCAATATTCGTGGGCACTAAGTGTGACGACCCAAAGGGTCATCACCTATTTTCTTACCCGTTATATGCTTCCGAGGCCTTGAAAACCTCATTTACAGTTGCTTCGATTTGCGTGCACAGTCCGGGCGCGTAGCCAGAAAGATTAAATATGAAATTTTGTGAAAAATGCTAAGTTTTGAAATTAAAATGAATAAATTTGACTTCGGTCAACATTTTGGGTAAACGGACCCGGACCCGTGATTTGACGGTCCCGGAGGGTCCGTAGGAAAATATGGGAATCGGGCATATGCCCGGAATCCGAATTCGAGGTCCCTAGCCCGAGAAGTGAATTTTTTTAAGGAAATTTTTTTTTCTGAAAATGTCTAATGAAATTGAAATGAAATTCGATTAGAACGAGTTGGTATCGGGCTCGTATTTTGGTTCCGGCACCCAGTACATGTCTTATATATGACTTGAGTCATTCCTGTGAAATTTGGTTAAAAACGGACGTCGTTTGACGCTATCCGGACCTTAATTGAGAAATGTGATGTTTAAAAGAGTTTTTAGAAATTTCATTGATCTCGAGGTTTAATTCGATGCTCGTGAAGTTATTTTGGTAATTTGATGACACGAATATGCCCGTAGGATGTTTTTGTGGTTGTGTGTATACTTGGGTTGGAGTTTCGAGGTATCGGGTGAGTTTGAGTAGGTTCCGGGATGCTTTAGGCTTAGAAAGTCAGATGTTGCAGGTTCAGTAAGTTGCAGGCCTCTGACCCCTTTAGTGCGGTCCGCGAGAAATTGCGTGCGACCGCGGAGGGGCCAGCGCGGTCGCGGTCACCTTTGTGCAGGGCACAGTGGAGGCTGTGCGGCCGCAGTTGCCTTTGTGCGGTCCGCACAGGGTGCTGCACTGCAGGTCTTCAGGGAGGCCTGTGCGGCCGCAGTCCGTTTAATGCGGTCCGCGATGGAGCTCCGCGGCCGCAGTCCTTTTTATGTGGTCCGCGGTGAGGGTTTGAGAGGGGTATAAATAGACGGGAATTTCAGTTATTTTTCACTTTTCAAAACCCCAAAAACATAAGAGGCGATTTTTCAAACAACCTTTCTTCTCCAAATCAATTGTAAGTCATTTTTAACTAGGTTTCTTCAATCATTAACATCTTTTAACATGGTTTCAACTTACAATCAAAGATTTTCATGGGCGAAATTGGATGTTTTGGGTAGAACCTAGGTTTTCCAAAAATTGGGGATTTGGACCTCAAATTGAGATCCGATTTCAAAACAAATTATACATTTGGATTCGTGGGGGAATGGGTAAACGGGTTTTGGTCTGAACCTCACGTTTTGACCACGTGGCCCCGGTGGTGATTTTGACTTTTTGGGTAAAACTTTGGGAAAACTCATTTTCATGCATTGGGGTTGAGTCATTTAGCACTTATTGATGTAATTAAGTAACTTGTGACTATATTCGAGCGGATTGGTGGTGGAATCAAGGGGGTAAAGCTATAATTGAGGCTTGAGTGGTGTTCAAAGCTTCGAGGTAAGTGTTTGGTCTAACCTTAGCTTGAGGGATTGGGAGTTGAGTCTTATTTTCTAGGTGCTAATTGTCGACTACGACGTATAGGCATGATGACGAGTATTTATACGTTGCTGTCTAGCATGAACGTGAGTCTTTATATTGCGGATATTTTGATCTTGTTGTATATTTCATGCCTTAATGATTATTTCTATATGTTGTAAAAAGCATGTGAAAGAAATGCTGACCTTTCAACTTCGAGGAGCATTGGCTCGAGTTATAATACAAATTGTGAAAGTATATGAGATAATTGAACCCCTTTGGAGCATTGACTCAAGTGGTAAAGTGAGTTACAAAGTAAGAAGTGAAAGAAAGAGAAAAAGTTATTGAATTGTCCCCTTGCCGGGATGTTTGTTGCTTTTTTTATTAACTCACTTGCCGGAATGTTGAGATTTATTGATCTTGTTCCTTTCCCGGGATTTTGTTGTATAATTGTATTCCCTTGCCGGGTTTTCTACCATTATTTTTATACTCCCTTGCCCTTTTGTTTGTGATTGTTGTTTGGGTGAGGAAGAGTGTTAAAGCATGAAGGGTGATGTCGTGCATTGTTTGCTATTGTGAGGAAAGAGTGAAAAGCACGAAGGGTGATGTCGTATCGTACGATGTACCATCCCGTACCGATATTCATTGACCATATGGTGAGGAAAGAGAGTGAAAATACGAACGGTGATATCGTGCACATTATTATGATACGATTGATTTGGTGAGAACGAGAGTAAAAGCATGAAGGGTAATGCCGTGCACATTTTTGTTATTGATATTGTTTGTGTGAGGACGAGAGTAAAAGCACGAAGGGTGATGCCGTACAAATTGTTGATTTCTGATTATTGTTGACATTCTGGCTTTGTTGTTTCCCCCATTTTATTGTGGTTTTCTATTTGGAACTGTTACCTCCCCCAACATGTTTACCCTTCCCACACTAACTGGTTATTTCCTATATTTCTTTTCCGTTGTACATGTATATATATTTGAACTGCACAGGCTATTTGCTAGTCTGGTCCTAGCCTTGTCACTACTTCGCCGAGGTTAGGCTAGGCACTTACCAGCAGATGGGGTCCGTTATGCTATACTACACTCTGTGCTCTTTTGCACAGATCCAGGTATTGGATAGTAGTAGTAGCGCGGAAGCCAGCCTTCAACCCACAGAGATACCGAGGTAGCCTTGCAGGCGTCCGCAGGATCGGTGTCTCCTCTATCTTATATTCCATTCTGTTATCTCATGTATTTGAGAAAAATAGTGTTATATTTCTTTCAAATGGTTTTATTTAGTACTCTTAGTAGTTCGTGAGTGATGTGACACTAGTTCTTGTGTAGAGGCATATGTTGATTTCCGCATTATTGTTCAGCTTATTTAATTTAAATCTTCCGCTTTAATTACACATTTCCATTATTATATTAATATTTAACGATTGATGTTCTGCTCAATAAAAAGGATTAAAAATAAAGGAGTTAGGGATTTAAGAATTGTGGCTTGCCTAGCTTCTACGAGTAGGCGCCATCACGACTCCCGAGGGTGGGAATTTAGGGTCGTGACAAGTTGGTATCGAAGCTCTAGGTTACATAGGTCTCACAACTCATGGACAAGCTTAGTAGAGTCTTAGGGATCGGTACGGAGACGTCTGTAATTATCTCCCAGAGGCTATAGTGTTAGGAAAATTTCAAACTTGTTCTTTCTTATCGTGTGAATTTGTTCCTCAAATGCTAATTGGATTTCTACTCTGTCCTATCGTAGATGGCGAGATCACGCGCTTTCTCATGCACCGCTCAGCAGCCCGAGCCCCCAGCAGCTTCCACTAGGGGCAGAGGGCGAGTCCGAGGCCGTGCTAGAGGCCGAGGTAGGGGCAGAGCTCAGCCCTGAGCAGCACCACCAGTGGCGGAGCCTCAGGTTGATTTTGAGGAGGAGGTTCCGACCCCAACCGTTCTGGTGGGCCCAGCTCAGGTCCCAAAGCGGTTCATTGCCACACCAGTTCTTTAAGACGCTCTGGTCTAATTGGTGGGCCTCATGGAGAGAATCACCCGAGCGGGTTTGCTTCCCGTAGCACCAGCCACTTCTCAGGCTGGAGGAGGGGCTCAAACTCCTGCTACGCGCACTCCAGAGCAGGTAGCTCCCTAGGTTTAGGTTTCAATGGTTCAACCAACTGTGGCACTTCAGCCGGGTGTAGTATCTCAGACCGGCGATGGAGAAGCTATGTCCGCCGATGCTTTGTGGAGGCTGGATAGGTTGACCAAGCTCTTCACTTCTACATTCAGCGGTGCATCTACTGAGGATCCCCAGGATTATCTGGATAGTTGTCACGAGGTTCTTCGGAACATGGGGATCGCAGAGACCAATGGAGTTGATTTTGCTACCTTTCGTCTATCTGGATCCGCCAAGACTTGGTGGAGGGATTATTGCTTAGCTAGACTAGCCGGTTCACCATTTTTGACTTGGGAGCAGTTCACAACGTTGTTTTTGGAGAAGTTTCTAAGCACCTCCAACATGGTTCCATGATGGTCACCCAGTATGAGACCAAGATCATCGGTCTAGCTCGCCATGCTCTTGTCATACTTCCCACCGAGAGAGAGAGGGTGAGGAGGTTTATTGATGGTCTTATTCAACCGATTTGTCTTCATATGGCCAAGGAGGCCGGGAGTGAGATCACTTTCCAGGAAGCAGCCAATGTGGCCCGCAGAGTTGAGATGGTTCTATCACAGTGAGGTGGTCAGGGGTCGGATAAGAGGCCCTGTCATTCAGGCAGATTTAGTGGTGCCTTGTCTGGATGTAGAGATTCATATGGTAGAGGCCATCCTCCTAGTCCCTTTCAGTCAGCTCTCCAGGTCTCTCATGGTACTTCAGGTAGTCGTGGTTCTCAAACGCACTATTTTGATCAACAGCCTTATAGTGCACCACCAGCTCCCATCAGTGCACCGCCGCTTCAGAGTTTCTGAGGTGGTCATTCAGGTCGACATGGCCAGCAGTTTCAGCAACCCAGGGCTTGTTACACTTGTGGTGATCCCGGTCACATTGCCAAGTTTTGCCCTCGAGCACCAGGTAGCTCTCAGCATCAGGGTTCTCGTGCTATGGTACAGGCACCAAACGTTCCGCAGCCCGCCCAGCCAGCTAGAGGTGGGGGTAGAGGTGCTATAGGTGGAGGTATAGGTGCTGGAGGTTGAGCTAGAGGTCCTAGAGGTGGAGCTCAAGCTGCCAGAGGTGGAGGCCAACTAGCAGCAGGCCATCCCAGAGAGGTAGTTTAGGGTGGTGGGGCACAACCCTGATGTTACGCCCTTCCAGCTATGCCCGAGACTGAGACATAAGATGCAGTCATTACAGGTACCATTCCGGTTTATGATAGAGATGCTTTAGTGCTATTTGATCCAGGGTCTACGTATTCGTATGTGTCATCTTATTTTGCACTGTACTTGGTCATGCGTAGTGATTCATTGAGTATTCCTGTTTATTTGTCTACACCGGTGGGTGATTCTATTGTGGTCGATTGAATTCATCGTTCTTGTATTGTGGTGATTGGGGGTCTTGAGACCCGTGTTGATTTGTTGTTGTTAGACATGGTCGACTTTGATGTTATATTGGGGATGGACTGGTTATCCCCGTACCACGCCATCTCGGACTGTCATGCCAAGACTCTGACCTTAGCCTTACCAGATTTGCCTCGTTTAGAGTGGAGAGGGACTCCTAGTCATTCTACCCACAGTGTTATCTCGTACGTAAAGGCTTGGCATATGGTCGACAAGGGGTGTTTGGCCTATTTTGCTTATGTTCGCGATTCCAGTAATGAGGTTCCCTCTATTGATTAAACGCCCGTGGTTCGTGAGTTTCCTAATATTTTCCCTTCAGACCTGTCGGGTATGCCACCCGACATGGATATTGATTTCTGTATCGATTTGGTTCCGGGAACTTAGCCCATTTCTATTCTGCCATATCGCATGGCCCCGCTGTCACGGCCCAACTTCGGGATGCGCAACCGACGCTCAATCGAGTGAACCCAACTGAGCAAGCCTTATCAACTGCTATCTACCCAACTCGATAGGAAAAAGGAAGCCATGCTTACCTTTATTTAAACTAGAAAAGATAGTACATTCAACATCTTAGTTCATTTTATATCACAACATTTAAAATGTGGTTAAACTTCCAAGGATCCATACAAGTTATAGTGTAGAAGAAAGCAAGAGTACAAGGTTACAACACGGTCCATTTACCTATCCAATACCCATACATAACCCACACAAACATCTACAGAGCCTCTAGGGATACAAAAGAGTGTTGCAATACTTGCCGGTAACAAGGCTACGACTATACCTTACGCAAATACCAAAATACTATTTCCGAGAGGGAAAGAGGCATGAGCCACGCAGGGCCCCGAGAGGAAAAAGGGGCTCACTAATATATCTAACGGAAAGTGAAGGAGTGCTACTGTCGGTGGACTGGAGTACCTGCTATAGAACCACCTACAATCATAACACGAATGTAGCGCCCCGGCAAAAAGGACGTCAGTACATTTGAATTTTACTGGCATGTATGAACAAACTTTACCCCAAGTAAAATCCAGAAATACATAGGTAACAAACAGTAATAGAATCAACAACACAATGCCCATGAAAGAAACAACCAAAGCCGAACAAGTTCTACAATCTCTCCTTTTCCCCTTTCAACATTATTTCATCACATCAATGGTTTCATAACTTTCACATATTTTCATTTCAATAGTGATTTCGATCACTTTTCCACCCTTATTACCTCGTCCACCCTTATTACCTCGGCCACCCTTATCACCACAACCCACACCTTATAACTTCGTGTTGCGTCGCACAACCCGATCCCACCGGACAATTACATCTCACACGACAACACAACAATTCACAAAGAGTTTTCATAGACATCAATACCATTTCCATTATATGTAACGGTCCGTATACAATTTAAGTCACAATGATAATTGACGCGACAAGTCATGTATGATACTACCACAGTTATTTCAATTGCATCAATTACGATTTCTTTCCATCATTTGTTACACAATTCTTACCACATAAGCACCTTCACACACACACGCTTGGCTTGTTGCCATTTACTTACACCATTATATCAGGAAACTTAGCCAACAACGTTCAAGGCATATTAATCACAAGAATTCACAAATGGTCCACATAAATAACACATACCAATTACTCGTACACAAAACAAGGTGACTTTACAAAGGTTAAAGTTAGCCATACATACCTCAAATTTGCCCTTAGTGATACTACAATGATCCAATACACTTACACAACCACATTCTACAATACAACATTCAATAGGGCCAATATTAGTAATAAATTCCGTAACTTATGCCATTTAGGCATATCATCAAACACCTTGTAGGTATAGATCTTTACACCCCATAACTATAGTATTTGTTCACCCAACTATCACAATTAACCAACAATTCATTCTACCATCATTCCTAACCAATTTATAACTTCCAACAACATATGTGTGACAAACCATCTTCACCCAACCAACAAAATTTCATTAAATAATCACCTTCCAATCTCTACAATAACTATGTATTTATATTAGGAACTTATGGCTTCTAATCACCACACCAAGAGTCCCAATACGTAATTCACACTCATATACCCATAATAAATTCATACATGTAAGTCTAAGGGGGGTAGGATTACCTTTTGGAAGAAATCTTGCAAAACCCTCCTTTGAGTTCTTGAAGTAATTTCTTGAAGATCTATGTGTTTTATGAGTAGATTTCATCAATACTAGTGTAAGAATAATGGAATTTTACTCCAAGTTAATAAAAATTGCTTACCTTGAAGATGGGAGGGGTTGGAGGTCTTAAGAGGGTAAAGAAAACCCCAAAATTCGAGCTTGAATGATCAAAAAATGAAGGAAATATAATACCCCTTCTGTTTTTACACTGACTAGGGGTATTTTAGACATTTTACATGTTCCACTGCGTTCCTCTGCGTTCCGCCGCAGTCTGCCGCGGTTTACAGGCAGAAAAACCTTGGTTTGTCGCGGTTCGCAGCGGCCGCGCTCCTGGGCGCGCTGGTGACGCATGTCAGGTAAAATGGTCATAACTTTCAGTATACACCTCCAAATGACGGGCGGTTTGTTGCTTTGGGAACTAGACTCAAAGGTATTTAATTTTATAGGTTGTAAATCACTCAAACATTATATAACTAGAGATATACTTGTCCAAAGTGAGGTCTTGTGCGCATTCACATACAACTTTAGCCTATTATGAAATTTTTCCAACTTGGCTTAGACTTGGGCCTCTCCTTAGACCCCAAACTACTTATAATATGACTTATACACTTATTAAATTATCTAATTGATATCCATTATATCATGAACCCTCACTTTCACACAAAATAAAATAATTAGCCTATCTTGGCACCACAAAATCTTAGATTACTTAGCAAAATTTTCTACAGCTTTACATTATCCCCCGCTTAGGATCATTCGTCCTCGAATGAGGATCAAGGTTCATTCGCTATCCATCCTTATGTAACTTCAGCTTGTTCACATCATGAAATATATCAACAACCCCGAATTAGAGTTTCCTTTGTAACTAGACCTATCCACCCGTCAAAGGGCCCCAAATACATATCCTAACAGCATATACATGTTTCATAGACATAACATAACTTGTACAATACCAACCATGGCTGCATAGGCAACACATGTAATCAAAATGGAATAGTTTAACATCGATCAAATCAAAATATAAGAGTTCATCAGAACCAAATGCATAAAAGCTATTACATGACTATTCAAACAAATGTGGGTACTTCTTTCTCATTTCTACCTCGGCTTCCCAAGTGGCTTCCTCAACCTGCTAGTTCCACCATAACACTTTTATGGATGTAATTTCCTTATTTCTCAATTTCTGAACTTGCCTATCAAGAATGGCAACTGGAATTTCTTCATAAGATAGTTCTTCATTAACCTCAATAGTTTCAATTGGCACAATAGTGGACGGATCTCCCACTACCTTCTTCAACATAGACACATGGAAGACCGGATGTACTAACGACATCTCGGGTGGCAGCTCTAGCTTGTATGTCACCTGACCAATTGGTTTGTGGATGAAAAGTTGTGCTAAGGTTTACCTGCATACCCAAACCTTGCTGAAATTTCTTCCAAAAGTTGGTCGTGAACTGAGCCCCTCGATCTGAAATGATTGAGACTGGAGTCCCATGCAACCTGACTATTTCTTTGATATACAACTAATCATACTATTCCGCTGTGTCGGTAGATTTAACTAGCAAGAAGTGCACTAATTTTGTGAGTCGGTCAACGATTACCCAAATTGAGTCGAACCTGCGCGGAGTGCGCGACAACCCTACTACAAAATCCACATTGATCATCTCCCATTTCCACATTGGAATTTCTATGCTTTGAGTCAATCCACCGGGCTTTTGATGTTCGGCCTTCACTTGTTGACAATTTGGACATTTTGGTACATAATCCGCCACATCCCTCTTCATGTTGTTCCACCAATAAATTTTCTTGAGATCATGATACATTTTTGTAGAACCTGGGTGCACAGAATACCTGGAATTATGAGCCTCCTCCATTACCCTCTCCCGAAGATTATCCACATCTGGAACACATAGCCTACCTTGACATTGTAATACGCCATCCCCGCCACCGAGTGAAAATGCCGAAGTTTGTTATTAAAAACTGCCTCTTTCATATGTGCCAATGCTGGATCAATGAATTGCTTTTCCTTGACTTCCGCTACAAGTGACAATTATTCCCCATTACGCACCATAACCTTCCCCTCGTCTGAGGTCTAAATACAAACCCTCAGACTGGATAATTGATAAACCTCCCGAGCTAAAGGCCTCTGATCCGCTCCCAAATGAGCAAAACTACCCATGGACTTCCGACTAAGAGCGTCGGCTACCACATTCGCCTTCCCTGGATGGTATAAAATGTCCATATCATAATCCTTGATCGATTCTAACCACTGTCGTTGCCTTAAATTCAACTCCTTCTACTTGAATAAATATTGGAGACTCTTGTGGTCTGAGAACACATCCACATGGATCACATAAAGGTAATGCCGCCATATTTTCAAGGCAAATACAACTGCCGCAAGCTCCAAATCATGCGTCGGATAATTCTTCTCGTGATTCTTGAGCTGCCTTGAAGCATACGCTATAACCTTCCCATGTTGCATCAACACACACCCCAAGCCGACCCTGGAGGCATCGTAATAAAGCACAAATCCTTCCATGCCCTCCGATAAGGTCAATATTGGCTCCGAGGTCAATCTCGACTTCAATTCCTGAAAACTTTTCTCACAAGCGTCGGACCATTGGAACTTAACTGCTTTCTACGTCAACTTAGTCAATGGGGAGGTGAGGGTAGAGAATCCCTCCAAAAACCTCTGACAATACCTCGCTAAGCCCAAGAAGCTACGGATCTCCGTCGGGGTCGTGGGTCTAGGCCAATATTTCACTGTTGCAATCTTCTGTGGATCCACCTGAATCCCTTCACTGGAAACAACGTGACCCAGAAAGGTAACGGACTCCAACCAAAATTCACATTTTGAAAATTTAGCATACAACTGGTGCTGATGAAGAGTCTGCAGAACAGCCCTGAGGTGATCGGCATGATCCTCCCGGCTCCGTGAATAAACAAGGATGTCATCAATAAAAACAATAACAAAGGAGTCTAGAAACGGCTTGAAGACCCGATTCATAAGATCCATGAAAGCTTCCATGGAATTGGTTAGCCCAAAAGACATGACCAAGAATTCAAAGTGACTATAGCGAGTTCTGAAAGCGGTCTTAGGAATATCCTGCTCTCTGATCTTCAATTGGTGATACCTGGACCGCAGATCAATTTTAGAGAAGAACCTTCCACCTTGCAATTGGTCGAACAAATCATTTATCCGAGGTAAAGGATATTTATTGATGGTGACCTTGTTAAGCTGACGATAATCAATACACATCCGGAGCGACCCATACTTCTTTCTGACAAAAAGAACTGGAGCATCCCACGACGACACACTTGGCCATATGAACCCCTTTTCTAATAAATCCTTCAGCTTCTCCTTTAACTCCCTTAACTTCGCTGGCGCCATTCTGTATGGTGGAATAGACATTGGCTGCGTATCTGGCAATACATCAATCCCGAAGTCAATCTCCATATCTGGCGGAATCCTTGGAAGCTCGTCCGAAAACACTTCAATAAACTCATTCACGACTGGCACAGACTCGGGGACAGACACTTCAGAAGTGGTGTCTGCCACCCGGACCAAATGGAAGATACACCCCTTCTTAATCATCTTCGAAGCCTTAAGGTAAGGAACAAACCTACCCTTCGGCACCACACCATTTCCCTTCCACTTAATAACTAGCTCATTAGGGAACTCAAGCCTCATGACTATCGTTCGGCAGTCATATTTAGCAAAGCACGAATAAAGCCAGTCCATTCCCATAATCACATCAAAATCCACCATTCCAAGCTCAATAAGATCGGCCGTGGTAGCACGACCATATACCGTGACAACACAATTCCTATAAACTCGTGCGGCTGTGATAGAATCACCAACCGGAGTTGATACAAAGAACGACTCATGAAGCTGTTCGGGTTCTACCCCAAAACTTGAAGCAATGAATGGGGTGACATAAGACGAAGAGGACCCCGGATCAATAAGAGCATAACAATCAATGGCTTGAACAGACAAGATACTTGTGACAACATCTGGAGAAGTCTCTGCACTCTGGCGACCACTCAAAGCATAAAACCGGCTAGGTCCACCTCTACCATGAGCTCCACCACTAATTGCACCATGCCCTGCTGGAGCTGGAGGGCGCGCGAATGATGTGGTGGCTGAAGAACCGGATAGCTGAGCAAATCCCCTACCCGTGCCCTAACTGGGTGCACGACGGTCCCGCTGGATATGACCTCTCACCCTGCATCTATAACACACCGGGATATCCAAATAACATGTCTTAGAATGGAACCTCCCACACTTGGGGCATGAAGCCCTCCCCTGCTGCTGTGATCTCCCTCCTAGACGACCGGACTGATGGTGTCTCCTACAATCTGAACCTAGTATCAAGTGACTGCTCTGCTGATAACTGTGCACAGATGGTGGTGCGCTCGCTGTGGACTGGGCATATGACTGGGTTGACCCTGATGGACCCCTTTTCTGAACTGGTCTCCCTGAGTGACCCACTAATCAGGCCCTGCTATTACTCTCCCTTTCTGCCCGTATTTTCAACTTTTTAGCCTCTGTGGCCTGAGCGAATCCCATAATCTTCCCATAATTTATATCTGAGTGTAAGGCCGCTATAGCAGCCTCGTTCACCACTAAAGAACTAAGACCCTGAACAAATCGCCGAACTCACACAAACGTCTACGGAGCCTATACATAACCCACACAAACGTCTACGGAGCCTCTAGGGATACAAAAGAGTGTTGCAATACTTGCCAGTAACAAGGATCCAGCTATACCTTGCGCAAATACCAAAATAAGATTTCCAGGAGGTAAAACGGCATGAGCCATGCAGGGCCGTGAGAGGAAAAAGGGGCTCACCAATACAGCTGACGGAAAGTGAAGGAGTGCTACTGTCGGTGGACTAGAGTACCTGCTATAGAACCACCTACAATTATAACACGAATGCAGCGCCCCCAGCAAAAGGGACATCAGTACATTTGAATTGTACTGGCATGTATGAACAAACTTTACCCTAAGTGAAATCAAGAAATACACAGGTAACAAACAGTAATAGAATCAACAACACAATTCATATGAAAGGAACAACCAAAGCCAAACAAGTTCCACAATCTCTCCTTTTTCCCTTTCAACATTATTTCATCACATCAATGGTTTCACAACTTTCACATATTTTCATTTCAATAGTGATTTCTATCACTTTTCCACCCTTATTACCTCGGCCACCCTTATCACCACAACCCACACCTTATAATTTCGTGTTGCGGCGCACAAGCCGATCCCACCGGACAATTACATCTCATACGAAAGCACAACAATTCACAAAGAGATTTCATAGACATCAATACCATTTCCATTGTATGCAATAGTCTGTATACAATTTAAGTCACAACGATAATTGCCACGACAAGTCACGTATGATATTACCACAGTTATTTCAATTGCATCAATTACGATTTCTTTCCATCATTTGTTACACAGTTCTTACCACATAAGCACCTTTATACACACACACTTGGCTTGTTGCCGTTTACTTACACCATTATATCAGGAAACTTATCCAACAACGTTCAAGGCCAAGAATTCACAAATGGTCCACATAAATAACACATACCAATTACTCGTACACCAAACAAGGTGACTTTACAAAGGTTAAAGTTAGCCATACATACCTTAATTATCTCTTCGTGATACTACAATGATCCGATACACTTAAGCAACCTCAATCTACAATACAACATTCAATAGGGCTAATATTAGTAATACAATACGTAACTTATTCCATTTAGGCATATCATCAAACACCTTGTAGGTAAAGATCTTTACACCCCATAACTATAGTATTGGTTCACCCAACTATCACCATTAACCAACAATTCATTCCACCATCATTCCTAACCAATTTATAACTTCCAACAACATATGTGTGACAACCCATCTTCACCCAACCAACAAAATTCCATCAAATAATCACTTTCCAACCTCTACAATGACTATGTATTTATATTAGGAACTTATGGCTTCTAATCACCACACCAAGAGTCCCAATACTTAAATCACACTCATATACCCATAATAAATTCATACATGTAAGTCTAAGGGTGGTAGGATTACCTTTTGGTAGAAATTTTGCAAAACCCTCCTTTGAGTTCTTGAAGCAATTTCTTGAAGATCTATATATTTTATGAGTAGGTTTCATCAATACTAGTGTAAGAATAATGAAATTTTACACCAAGTTAATAAATATTGCTTACCTTGAAGACAGGAGGGGTTGGAGGTCTTGCGAGGGTGAAGAAAATCCCAAAATTCGAGCTTGAATGATCAAAAATGAAGGAAATATAATACCCCTTTGGTTTTTACACTGACCAGGGGTATTGTAGACATTTTACATGTTCCACCGCGTTCCTGTGCGTTCCGCCACAGTCTGCCGCGGTTTACAGGCAGAAAAACCTTGGTTTGTCGCGGCCGCGCTCCTGGGCGCGCTGGTGATGCATGTCCGGTAAAATGGTCATAACTTTCTGTATGCACCTCCAAATGACAAAAGGTTTGTTGATTTAGGAACTTGACTCAAAGGGATTTAATTTGATAGGTTGTGCATCACTCAACACTTTATATAACTAGAGATAGGTTTGTCCAAAGTGAGGTCTTGTGCGCATTTACTTACAACTTTAGCCTATTATGAATTTTTCCAACTTGGCTTAGACTTAGGCCTCTCCTTAGACCCCAAACTACTTATAATATGACTTATACACTTATTAACTTATCTAATTGATATCCATTATATCATTAGCCCTCACTTGCATACAAGATAAAATAATTAGCCTATCTTAGCACCACAAATCTTTTATTACTTAGCAAAATTTTCTGGGGCTTTACACCCGCCAGAGTTGAAAGAGTTGAAGGAGCAATTGCAAGACTTGCTTGGTAAGGGTTTCATTAGACCCAGCGTTTCGCCTTGTGGTGCGCTGGTGTTGTTTGTCAAGAAAAAAGATGGTTCGATGAGAATGTGCATTGATTACCGGCAGTTGAACAAGGTCACCATCAAGAATACGTATCCACTGCCGAGGATTGATGATTTGTTCGATTAGCTTCAGGGTGCCAAGGTATTTTCAAAGATTGACTTGAGATCTGGCTACCATCAGTTGAGGATTAGGGCATTCAATATCTATAAGACAGCTTTTTCGCACTCGGTATGGGCATTATGAGTTCTTGGTTATGTCATTTGGGTTGACAAATGCCCCAGCAGCTTTATGTATTTGACGAACCAAGTGTTCAGGCCTTATTTGGACTCATTCGTGATAGTCTTCATTGATGATATTCTGATATATTCCGCAGTCGGGAGGACCACGAGCAACATCTTAGAGTGGTTTTTCAGACCTTAAGGGATAGTCAGTTATATGCTAAATTCTCAAAGAGTGAGTTTTGCTTGAGTTTAGTTGTAATCCTAGGTTGTATTATGTCAACAGAGGGTATACAGGTTGACCCGAAAAAGATTGAAGCAGTTAAGAACTGGCCTAGACCAGCATCAACTATAGAGATTCGGAGTTTCTTGGGATTGGCAGGCTACTATCGTCGGTTCGTGGAGGAGTTCTCATCTATCGCATCCCCGATGACCAGGTTGACCCAGAAGGGTGCCCAGTTCAGATGGTTGGACGAGTGTGAGGCGAGCTTTCAGAGGCTCAAGACAGCTCTGGCTATGGCACAGGTGTTAGTATTGCCCACGAGTTCAGGGCCTTACACAGTCTATTGTGATGCTTCCCATATTGGGCTTGGTGCAGTGTTGATGCAGGATGGCAAGGTCATTGCCTATGCTTCGGGGCAGTTGAAGATTCATGAGAAGAACTATCCGGTTCATGATTTGGAGTTTGCAGCCATTGTTCACGCATTGAAGATCTTGAGGCATTATCTGTATGGTGTGGCATGTGAGGTGTTCACTAATCACAATTTAAGGCAGAGGAGGTGGTTGGAGTTGTTGAAGGATTATGACATCACTATCTTATATCACCCGAAAAAGGCCAATGTGGTGGCCGATGCTTTGAGTAATAAGTCAACCAGTATGGGCAGTCTTGGTTATATCCCAGTCGGTGAGAGGCCGCTTGCTTTGGATGTTCAGGCCTTAGCCAATCAATTCGTTAGGTTGGAAATTTTTAAGCCTAGTCAGGTATTAGCTTGCATGGTCGCTCGTTCTTCATTAATGGAGCGTATCTGTGATCGGCAGTTTGATGATCCCCATTTGTCTGTCCTTAGATGCTGATGGAGTTTTGAGATTGTAGGGTCGAGTTTGTGTGCCTAATGTGGATAGGCTTCGAGAGTTGATTTTAGAGGAGGCCCACAGTTCCCGGTACTCTATTCATCCGTGCACCTCGAATATGTATCAGGATTTGCGGCAGCATTATTGGTGGCATAGAATGAAGAAGGATATTGTGGCATATCTAGCACGATGTTTGAATTGTCAGTAGGTTAAGTGAATTCTGGATAGCAGTTCAGTGAGAGTTGGGCACCCAGGTTGAGTTGAGTACAACATTTCATCCTCAGATGGATGGGCAGTCCGAGCGGACTATTCAGATATTGGAGGATATGCTCTGAGCTTGTGTTATTGAATTTGGAGGTTCGTGAGATGAATTTTTGCCTTTAGCAGAGTTTGCCTACAACAACAGTTACCAGTCGAGTATCCAGATGTCTCCTTGTAAGGCTTTATATGGTAGGCGGTGTCGATCTTCGGTTGGTTGGTTTGAACCGGGAGAGGCTCAGTTGTTGGGTACGAATCTGGTTCAGGAGGCCTTGGACAAGGTCAGGATCATTCAGGATAGACTGCATACAACCCAGTCTAGGTAAAAGATCTATGCAGATCGCAAGGTTCGAGATGTGACTTTTATGGTTGGTGAGCGGGTATTGCTCCGAGTGTCGCCTATGAATGGTGTGATGAGATTTGGGAAGAAGGGCCAGCTTAGCCCTAGGTTCATTGGTCCATTTAAGATTCTTGTTCGAGTAGGAGAGGTGGCTTATAGACTTGCGTTGCCGCCGAGCTTATCAGCCGTGCATCCAGTTTTTCATGTGTCCATGCTTTGGAGGTATCACAGCGATTCATCCCACGTGTTAGATTTTATCACTATCCAGTTGGACAAGGACTTGTCCTATGAGGAGGATCCGGTAGCTATTTTAGACTAGGAAGTTCATCAATTGAGATCCAAGATTTTCCCTTCTGTTCGTGTTCAGTGGAGAGGTCAGCCTCCTGAGGGATCGACCTGGGAGTCCGAGTCTGATATGCGGAGCCGTTATCCTCATTTATTCCCCGATTCAGGTACTTTCTTCTTTTGTCCGTTTGAGGATGGACGGTTGTTTTAGAGGTGGAGAATGTGACGACCCAAAGGGTCATCACCTGTTTTCTTTCCCATTATGTGCTTCCAAGGCCTTGAAAACCTCATTTAGAGTTGCGTCGATTTGCGTGCGCAATCTGGGCGCGTAGCCGGAAAGCTTAGATATGAAATTTTGTGAAAAATGCTAAGTTTTGATGTTAAATTGAATAAATTTGACTTCGGTCAATATTTTGGGTAAACGGACCCGGACCCGTAATTTGACGGTCCCGGAGGTTCTGTAGGAAAATATGGGACTCGGGCGTATGCCCGGAATCGGAATCTGAGGTCCCTAGCCCGAGAAGTGAATTTGTTTAAGGAAATTGTTTTTCTGAAAATGTCTAAGGAAATTGAAAAGAAATTTGATTAGAACGAGTTGGTATCGGGGCCGTATTTTGGTTCCGGCGCCCGGTACATGTCTTATATATGACTTGAGTCATTCTTGTGAAATTTGGTTAAAAACGAACGTCGTTTGATGCGATCCGGACCTTAATTGAGAAATGTGATGTTTAAAAGAGTTTTGAGAAATTTCATTGATCTCGAGGTTTAATTCGATGCTCATGATGTTATTTTGGTAATTTGGTGATACGAATATGCCCGTAGGATGTTTTTGAGATTGTGTGTATACTTGGGTTGGAGTTTCGAGGGCTCGGGTTAATTCGAGTAGGTTCTGGGATGCCTTAGGCATAGAAAGTCAGATGTTGCAGGTTCAGGAAGTTGCAAGCCTCTGAACCCTTTAGTGCGGTCTGCGAGAAATCGCGTGCGACCGCGGAGGGGCCAGTGCGGCCGTAGCCGCCTTTGTGCGGGCCGCGGTGGAGGTTGTGCGGCCGCAGTCACCTTTGTATGGTCCGCACATGGTGCTGAACTACAAGTCTTCAGGGAGGCCTGTACAGCCGTAGTCCGTTTAATGCGGTCTGCGGTGGAACTCTGCGGCCACAGTCCTTTTTATGCGGTCCGCGGTGAGGGTCTGAGAGGGGTATAAATAGACGGAATTTTCAGTTATTTTTCACTTTTCAAAATCCCAAAAACATAAGAGGCAATTTTTCAAACAAAATTTCTTCTCCAATCAACTGTAAGTTATTTTTAACTAGTTTTCTTCAATTATTAACATCTTTTAACATGGTTTCAACTTAAAATCAAAGATTTTCATGGGGGAAATTGGGTGTTTTGGGTAGAACCTAGGTTTTCCAAAAATTGGGGATTTGGACCTCAATTTTAGATGCGATTTCAAAATAAATTATACATTTGGATTTGTGGGGGAATGGGTAATCGGGTTTTGGTCCGAACCTCCGGTTTCGACCATGTGGGCCCGGGGGTGATTTTGACTTTTTGGGTAAAACTTTGGGAAAACTCATTTTCATGCATTGTGCTTGATTCATTTAGCACTTATTGATGTAATTAAGTAACTTGTTACTAGATTAGAGCGGATTGGTGGTGGAATCAAGGGGGTAAAGCTATAATTGAGGATTGAGTGGTGTTCAAAGCTTCGAGGTAAGTGTTTGGTCTAACCTTAACTTGAGGGATTAGGAGTGAAGCCCTATTTGCTACGTGCTAATTGTCAAGTAGGACGTATAGGCATGGTGACGAGTATCTATACGTTGGTGTCTAGCATGACCGTGAGTCTTTATATTGCGGATATTCTGATCTTGTTGTATATTTCATGCCTTAATGATGATTTCTATATGTTGTAAAAAGCATGTGAAAGAAATGGTGACCTTTGAACTTCGAGGAGCATTGGCTTGAGTTATAATACGAATTGTGAAAGTATATGAGATAATTGAACCCCTTTGGAGCATTGACTCAAGTGGTAAAGTGAGTTACAAAGTAAGAAGTGAAAGAAAGAGAAAGATTTATTGAATTGTCCCCTTTCCGAGATGTTTGTTGCTTTGTTGATTATCTCCTTTGCCAGAATGTGGAGATTTATTGATATTGTTCCCTTGCCGGGATGTTTGTTGCTTTGTTGATTATCTCACTTGTTTTTGATTGTTGTTTGGGTGAGGAAGAGTGTTAAAGCACGAAGGGTGATGCCATGCATTGTTTGCTATTGCTTGGAAAGAGTGAAAAGCACGAAGGGTGATGTCGTGTCGTACGATGTACCATCCCGTACCGATATTCGTTGACTATATGGTGAGGAAAGAGAGTAAAAGTACGAAGGGTGATGCAGTGCACATTATTATGATACGATTGATTTGGTGAGAACGAGAGTAAAAGCACGAAGGGTGATGTCATGCACAATTTTATTATTGATATTGTTTGTGTGAGGACGAGAGTAAAAGCACGAAGGGTGATGTCGTGCAAATAGTTGATTTTAGATTATTGTTGACATTCTAACTTTGTTGCTTCCCCCCTTTATTTGAGGTTTTCTATTTGGAACTGTTACCTCCCCCAACATGTTTCCCCTTCCCACATTGACTGGTTATTTTCTATATTTCTTTTCCGTTGTACATGTATATATATTTGAACTGCACAAGTTATTTGGTAGTTTGGTCCTAGCCTTATCACTACTTCGCCGAGGTTCGGCTAGGCACTTACCAGCACATGGGGTCGATTGTGTTGATACTACACTTTGTGCTCTTTTGCACATATCCAGGTATTGGACAATAGCAGTAGCGCGGGAGCCAACCTTCAACACACCGAGATACTAAGGTAGCCTTGCAGGCGTCCACAGGCTCGGCGTCTCGTCTATCTTATATTCCATTCTGTTATCTCATGTATTCGAGATAAACAGTGTTATATTTCTTTCAAACAATTGTATTTAGTACTCTTAGTAGTTCGTGAGTGATGTGACACCAGTTCTTGGGTAGAGGCATATGTTGATTTCTGCATTATTGTTTAGCTTATTTAATTTAAATCTTCCGCTTTAATTCCATATTTCCGCTGTTATATTAATATATAACGCTTAATGTTATGCTCAATAAAAAGGATTAAAAATAAAGGAGTTAGGGATTTAGGAATTGTGGCTTGCCTAGCTTCTACGAGTAGGCGCCATCACGGCTCCCGAGGGTGGGAATTCCGGGTCGTGACACTAAGGTAAGCTAAGTATGCACATAACAAGGAGACAGAATGACTAGGAAAAGTAATTTCTTACTCAAAAAAAAACTAAGAAGGAAGAAAATGAATTATTCTATGAATGACCCAGAGATAGTTACGAACGCACTTAAGAGTTCGGAGTTTTATACATGGAGTATATATGTTGACAATCATACAGATGTAGAAGACTACGGTATAAGTTAAAAGAAAGAATTGAGTCCAGGTCATAGATAGAGGTTAAATTGTTAGCAGACTATACAATGGATATTCCATAGCGTCCATGAAAGGCTAAAATAATAACTTATACCATCATCTGTAGAGTGGAAGATAGCTTAAGCCTACATAAAGGTTGATCAAAAGGAAGAGGAAACTAAAGAGTTATACCAACTAATTAAATCAGGAGTATGATTATAGGACCCAGAAAATTATAGAAATCGTGAGTGAGAACATTACCGGATCACCTGTAATATAACAAGTACAAAGGATAGTACAACAACCACATTCTATAATGTCTCTATGATAAAGCGAGTTAGAAGAGTAACAGCCTCATAAGAAGTCAGTATGAAGCTCTCACCGAATCATCTAAAGAGGTGCAAGTATTATAATAGAAGTTCATGTTGTGAATGTGAATCACACCTATGTGGAAGGGAGGTCATGAAAGAGATAGAATATGTGATGTGAGATTTTAAGGTAATTAAGGTAAAGGTGAACAACCTACGAGATACTAAAATACAGAAGGTTGTGAATAGCCCGTACTGCGGATAGAAGGCTAGAAGCCCGGGGATTTGGTATCCAGTAATGATAGCGGCGTCGTCAGTGGCATATCTTCAAGTCAACGATTTCTATGTATAGAGAGATCTAGTTAAGAGATTAAATAATAGTTGGAGACGATGAAATGTCTCTCTTGATGTTCTAGAATAATACAAGGACATCTATGGTTAAGCAAGATTGTGAGCAGTATAAATGGATATATGTAGGTTGCATGCTAGAGTATGATAGAGCGACAAGGTTTTAGGAAGACAAGAGTAAGAACAAGAAAGGATGAATGAGAAGGTGACGAGAATGGATAAAGTCCCCGGGATTAAGCCCATGAAAAACAAGAGAGCTGATGGTTTCCCTAAATTATACAAAGTTCAATATAGCCCGAATAAACTCAAATGAGTCTAAGACTAATGGAATTTAGAAGATATGGAATGTTGCCCTGACAGTATAATGAGGGTGTAATTGTGATAGATAAAGGATGACGTTTGGGCCTTCGATTGAGTAATGATTTGAAGATGATTTCATGAATTGTACAAGATAGAAACACCTATGTAAGGTGAATCACTTTGGGATGCTACAAAATACGGTTATGAAAATTACTCTAGATGTTCCTTGATGCAACGTGAGCCCTAGTCATTACATAACAAATTTCAAGTTATCAGTAGTAGACTATAGATCAATATTAAGGTGAATCAACAATAGATGGATAAAGTTCCAACGTATGAAAGGAGATAAGGATTCCATCCCTTAGATGAACATTAATAAGGAAGCACTAAAGGACATGGATTTATACATATGGGATAAGCAAAAAAAGTAACCAAGAGTTGGGTAGCAAACCTCAGTAAGGACAAAATAAGGTAAGAGTTATAGTATAATATGACCTACCTAGGTGCAGTAAAGTCATACAGATGGATAAACTAAATAAGATATAGCAATACTCATGAGTTCAACGAAGTACCAAATGAAGAACTTCGGTATACCCATAGATACCCAGAGGTAATCATATCAAGCTCTGTATATGTTTACAAAGTGAAGCCTAGAGACTAGCAAGAAGCTGGAGGAAAAAGGGGAGAAAAGTCGCATAGGCGCGCATATAAGGAAAATGATAAATAAAAAAAATAAAAAAATAAAGAATAAATCGTGCAGGCTACATGATAGAAGGTAGTAGGAGTTACGAGATTAGAACAATTCTGACCACAGGCCGTGGTGTGGCAAAGAGATCTACAGATGGGGATACCCTGGACCTTGGATTTATTCACAGAACAACTGCCTAGGATGGCAAGGAGAGTTTAGTATTCGCAAGGACTATAGGCTATGATAATGAGGGGGAATGATGTTACATCCCATATTTTCATACGTGAGAGTGTGCCATAAATAAATTGATGGAAGCTCAAAAATAAGGTGTTACATCCCGTACTTTTGTACGTTAAAGTTTCGTCGTTAGATAATTGACGTAAGCTCGGAAATGAGATTATTTTGGGATTTTAAGTAATATGCTATTTCAAACAAGGAAAAAGAAAATTCGTTAAGGTGAGAGAGTAAGCAAATCCAAAAAATGGGTTTCGTCGAAGTTTGGCATTTTGGGAAAAAAATACAGTTTGAGCTATAATACCCGATATTTATGGACTAGTGCCATACAGGGTATTACATGACCATGATGGTATGATGTATAAAGTGTGTTAAAAGTAAGTAGTATTTTAAGTAATTTGAGATAAATGATTAATTATTAATTGAAGTGGGTAAGAGTAATAATGGTCTTGTCCACGTGGGACCATGACAATAAAGGATAGTATGAATAATAAGTATTATACATTAGTGTCACACTTTGAGACAAGTAGTCTTTTAAGCACTAAAGTCAAGTGGGTCCTAGAAAGACATCAAAAGAACTCATTTGAAACTTCAGAGAATTCATTTTTGGAACTCCTTGATGTGAGCTCCATTTCATTTCAACGTGGTCTTCATTTCATTTCAACGTGATCTCCATTTCAATAACGTGAGCTTTTAAAAAAAATTCAGTAACATGAGCTTTCATGGATCTTCAAGAATTCAAAAACATGAGATTTCATACAAAGTTATACTACGTAATAACAACAGGATTTTGTGATTCTAAGGGAGTACGGTGCAATCTTTCTCAAGAATATCATACTGATTTTCCCCGACACGAACTAAACGAGAAAATGCACAAATTCCATAAATGACTTTATTCACAGAAATACTAGAGATGCTTATGTTCTTGATTTTCACATGTGTCATATTATTCTATCATCTATGTATGGGTCACAAGAATACGTAAGTTGGTAAAGTTTATTTCATGATGTTAACTAGAGGGATAATGGTCTTAGGACGTACCGAGAGATTTTATTAACATTTTTTCTCATGCATTTCATGAATTTATACATGCACATTTACCCACGACCATATGGCATTATATACGAGTATATATATGTATATGTGACATGTGAAAGGTTATGGCGTTATATAAGCACCAGCACCGGATCAGCTGTTATATGTTGATGATTTTGCCCACAGTGGCCGAGATGATATGATGGGATGCTCTCAGAGGCTTTATGATGTTATGAACACATTTACCTATGCACGACAAGACATTTATACATAAATTCATGATATTTTATATATTAAAGGATTTCTCAGAGCTATTTAGATTTACATGTCGAGTCTTTTACTCCATGTTTCTCTCATGTCTATTGTCTACTGAATTTCATTCCTTACATACTCGGTACATTATTTGTACTGACATCCCTTTTGCTGAGGAGACTGCGTTTCATGCTTGCAGGTCCCGATAGACTGGTCGAGAGTCCTCCAAGTAGGCGATCAGCTCAACGAAAGATGTTGGTGCACTCCATTTGCTCCAGAGTTGCTTGTTTGGTTATTATGATTTAGATGTGTATTGTTTGGTATGGCGGGGCTCTATCCTACCCTTTACGACATTATGTATTCTTAGAGGCTTGTAGACAGATGTCATGTATACAGATTCTTATATGGCCTTATTGGCCCATGTTTTGAGTATATAAGGGATCATGCCAGCTTTATAATCCCGTACATCATATGTATAAGTTTGAGTTAAACATTGTATCATCTAACGTCGAGTATTTCTCCATGTTTTATTCTACCTATCTCGCGATAGCCTCTCTGTATCATTTACCTATGATAGTATGATACGAAAAGATGCGTTATGTTGGTACTCGGTTGAGTAAGGTACTGGGTGCTCATCTCGGCCCATCGGTTTGGGTCGTGACATTAGGGACTATGATATCGATCTTATCTATCACCCAGGAAAGGCTAATGTTGTGGAGGATGCTCTTAGCAGGAAATATATGGGATGTTTGGCTCATTTGAAGGCATATCAAAAGTTGTTGGCCCTAGAAGTTCACTTGTTGGCTAGTTTGGGAGTTCACCTTGCGGAATCTACTGAAGGAGGAGAAATAGTGCAGAATAGGGTTGAATTATCGCTTGCGGTGGAGGTGAAAGAAAAACAATTCAACGATCTGTTGTTGGCACAGATGAAGGAGGGGATTCATAAACACAAGACCACAACTTTTTCTTTTTGCATGGAAGATGGTACGCTACAGTACCAAGGACGCCTATGTGTTCCAGATGTTGATGGTCTTCGAGAAAGGATCATGGATGAAGCTCACACTTCCAGGTATTCTGTATACCCAAGTTCTACAAAAATGTATCAAGATATCAAGGATGTTTATTGGTGAAACAATACAAAGAGGGATGTGGCAGACTTTGTGGCAAAATTTTCAAACTGTCAGCAAGTGAAGGCCAAACATCAAAGGCCCGGTGGATTGGCTCAAAGCATAGAAATTCCAATATAGAAATGGAAAATGATCAATATGGATTTTGTGGTAGGGTTACCGCACACTCTGCCCAAGTTTGACTCAATCTGGGTAATCGTGGATCCACTCACAAAATCAGCACGCTTGTTGCCAGTCAAATATACTGACACAACAGAACAATATGATCAGTTGTATATCAAAGAAATTGTCAGGTTGCATGGCACTCTAGTCTCAAACATTTAAGATCGAGGGGCTTAGTTCATGGCCAACTTTTGGAAGAAATTTCAGCATGGTTTGGGTAAGCAGTGAATCTTTGTATAGCTTTCCACCCTCAGATTAACAGGCAAGCGGAGTAGACTATTCAGACGCTTGAGGACATGTTGCATGATTGTGCTCTTAATTTCAAAGGTAGATGGGATGATTATTTGCCACTCGTAGAGTTTGCTTGTAATAACAACTTCCATACTAGTATCCAGATGGCACCATTTGAGGCATTGTATAGTAGGAGATTTAGGTCTCCCATTGGGTGGTTCAAGGTTGGGGAAGCTGAATTGATAGGGCCAGACCTTGTGCATCAGGCTATAGAGAAAGTCAAGATTATTAAGGAGAGGTTGAAAACTGCTCAGAGTCACCAAAATTCTTATTCGGACATTCATCGTAGAGATTTGAAGTTTAAAGAAGATGATTGGGTATTTTTGAATGTTTCCCCCATGAAGGGTATCGTGCGGTTTGTAAAGAAAGGAAATTGAGTCTGAGGTATGTCGGGCCATATAGAATCATTCAGAGGATTGGTCAGTTGGCATACAAGCTGGAGCTACCACAAAAAATGTCAATGGTACACCCATTCTTCCATGTGTCTATGTTGAAGAATGTAGTGGGAGATCCGTCCACTATTATGCCAGTTGAAACTATTGAGGTTAATGAAGAATTGTCAAATGAAGAAATTCTACTTGCCATTCTTGACAAGCAAGTCTGGAAGATGAGAAATAAAGAAATTGCCTCAGTGAAATTGTTATGGCGAAACCAGCAGGTTGAAGAAGCCACTTGGGAAGCCGATGAAGAAATGAAAAAGAAGTACCCACATGTTTGCATAGCCATGTAATATCTTCTATGAACTTTGTATCACTTGATTAGTCTATGTAAAACTGTTCCATTTTGATTATATATTGCCCATGGGGTAGTGGTTATTGTGGTTATGAGGTATATCATATCAATAGATTGTGTACATGTTGTTCGGATATGTTTTGGGGCTTTCTAGCAGGTGGATAGACCTAGATACAAAGGAAACTCTGGCAAAATTTCTGGACATTTAGATGGTTAGCCAAATTTGGGGGTTGTTGGTATGTGGTGAGAAACTGAAGTTGCATAAGGTGCTGATAAGTGAACCTTGTTTCTCATTCGAGGACGAATGATCTTAAGTGGGAGAGGATGCAAGGCCTATGAAACTTTTACTTAAAAACCCAAAATCTCGTAGTGCCAAGTTAAGAATTGATTTGGGCATTAAAAAGTTAAGGAAAAATGTTTTTAGAAGAATGCGTTTATGTGGCCACATAATAGCAGTATGGGTCGCATAGCTGCCGCAGAGTGTCGTAGAATTTTGGCTAATTTTGAGGACAACTATGAAGCCAATTATACGATTGCATAATTGATATGCGAGTGGCATAGTTGTCGCATAACTTCCTTGGGAATTTTGGAAAGGGCAGTTCTGCGGTGTACTATGCGACCACAGAACACGTATGCGGACCGCATATTGGTCGCATATCTGGGTAGAATATTCAATTCTTGAGGGCTACTTTTGCGGTCCCTTTCATGGACCGCATATCAGTTATGTGATCGCATATGCGACCGCAGATTGAGTCGGGGCTCCTATTTTGTAACTTTTAAAACCCGACCCCATTCCATTTAAAACACCCCATTAGACCCTTTTGCTATTCTCTACTACATTTAGAGTGATAGCAAGAGTTCTAGAGGGAGAAAATAATCCTCACAAATTCACTATTCAATCCTTGCCCAAATCTTTAAAGAATATCAAGTAAAGTTGCTAAGCCTCCATCCTAAGGGGTAAGAACTTGTACCCTAACCTTTGATGTCGAAATTCATACTAGATTAAGTAATTAACAAGTGGATTCATGAGTATAAGGAAGGGTTTTCTAGCATGCATGTGTGATAAATGGGTATGGGGAGACTATGAGCTAAAAATGTAACAAATTGGGTGTAGGATGATAGAATCTCTCAACAAAAAGGTACTAAAATCATAATGCACACCTAGTGCTTGATAATGTGCTCAAATGATCTAGAATCTTGATTATATCTCTAATTTTTGGTTCAACTTATAATTCTCATCATATAGACCGAACTTGCTAAGAGTTCCAGAATTATTGTAAGAATTTAAGGAAAGCTCTATTGAGGTATGTATGGATAAAATCCCCTCTTCTTAGAAACTGAGCTCCCATGGTGTCCATGCAAATGTTGTAAATTCGAAATTTGATTAATGTAGTACATGTTATTCCAAATGAATTGGTGTTGCAGGAATATATGCGAAAGGTGTATCTCAATGTGTTCAATATGCTATTCATGATAAATTGAGAATATGGGAAGAATGTGAACTATGTGCTAAAATTCCTAGATTTAAAATCAAGTTTAAATTGTTGTTATAATGCCAAACTATGTGAAATCCTCTCTATGCTTATAACCTTAATTGCTCTTCTATATGCCTATTATATTAAATTGCAATGTTAATGTTAAAAGTGGAAATGACGTGAAATGCGAGTTATGAAAGGTTGCCTAGTTCCATGTATGATGTCATAATTACGGCCCCAAGTTCCGATGAACGGATATATGTGAAACAAAAAATGAAGTGAGATGATTGATGGAAAAGGGAAACATCTTGGTGAGACGGCTTAGCCGATCGGACCGTGATCAGATGCCATGCTACACACATGGTGGTATATTATTGATATTGAAACCGAAAGTGAGAATGAAATTGTGATTTAGGTATATGTTTCAAATGAGGCAGCTTAGCCGATCGGTCCGTGGTCGGACTCTACACAAGAAAGCGGTGGTATTTTGAATAATGATGCAACAATATGAAATGTCCCAACCTAAGGCTATGGAAATTAGGTGAAAGCTATGTGATCCCTTTTATTTGATGATGTGGTGATTGTTTAAAGCTTTTGTTAATCCTTATGATTTCTTTATTCTTTTATGGTTATTCATTCTAATGATATGGTGTCTAGTTATACATAGTAGTACTATTCCATGGTACTAACGTCCCTTTTGCCGAGGGTGCTGCATCTTTGAATGGATGTAGGTGGTTCCATAGTAGACAGTGCCAATCGCAGGTAGCGGAGCATCGTCCTATCATAAATCTTGGTGAGCCCCTTCTTCTTCTAGGGGTTATGCAATATATCTTTTGTTATAAATTACCACTTTTTAAGGTATAGTCGGGGCCTTGTTGCCGACATTATCATTACTGTCTTTTGTATCTTATAGTCTCCGTATACGTTTGTGTGGGTCATGTACGGGTATTGGATGGGTCTCTAGACTATGTTGTAATTCTAAACTCTTGTTCCTTTAAATTGTAACTGTATGAAATTTTTGGAAACTTAACTATGGTTAAAGGGCTGTAATATAAAATGTACTACAAATGTTATATGTACGATCTTTCCTACTGTCTAATTAAATGAAAGGATGGTTTCTTGAACATAGGGAGTTGGGTAGAAGGTGTCCAAAAAGGATTGCTCAGTTGGGTTCACTCGATTGAGCGCCGGTCGCACCTCTCGAGGTTGGGGCATGAAATCTCACAAGGAGAATTACTACCACGTTTGTAATATCCTTCAAAAATGTCAGCTAATGCTAACAATCCATCAAATATTTTGGGTTACTCTAACCCCAGCTGGATACTAATATCCCGTCCTTCTCTTATACTACTTTTGTTATCCCACATAGGGCATAAATTAGATGGGTGTGGCCACTTGTACTTACCTCTATTATTGTTGAAGTTAAGTCAAAGGGCATATATTCCTCTGCGTGAATTGTAAATACTGCTAATCTTCATTAACTGGGCGTCTCGTACCCTTATTCATCTTTATTCTTTTACTTGTTCAAACTCATATCTATCTTCTGAATCTCACATTGCCTTTCACCCTAGGGGTGGATAGATATTCTTGCCTTAAGGCTCCTTATAAAGATGCTTAAATGTCTTAGTACACACATGATCTACTGAAGACCTTACATTTACTCATCATAAGCATCATGAAAAATCGAGTTCCTTTGATTTAACGATTTCATAGCCACATTCAATCTCTTACCAACTGTAGGTATAGTCTTATTACGAATATAATAAAAGCTAGGATTTTGAATTCATATAAGTGAGATCTACCACATGATCTAGAGTAAAAAGAAAGAGTGAAGGTCCGAAATGCCCTATAGCATCCTGCTTATAAGGGTGGTGAACCACACACCCATAAACAAGACTCTACTAGACATGGCTTGTAGACTCCCTAGGACAAAACTACTCTGATACCACTTTTGTCATGGCCCAAACTGATGGGCCACGACAGGCACCCGGTACCTTACTCAACTGAGTGCCAATGTAATGTCACTTTCGTATCATTCTATCATAGGTAAATGAACCAGAGTATGGATGAGGTAATACAAACTTATACATATGACACACTGGCCTATAAGACCAAAATGATCACTCGTACAGTGAACATAGGCTGACAAGGCCATACAATCTTTCATATACGTGACATATATCTACAAGCCTCTAAGAGTACATAAACGTCAAATGGGACAGGGTACCGAACTACCCATAAGTCTGTAGCAAAATTCTGACACGATGACTCATAAACTAGGTTGCACTCCGAATGAGGCGGAGTCTTACAATCATTAGCTGAATGCAAACCCCATCTACAATGAGGGCTCGTCAACTGATTTTCTATACCTGCAGGCATGAATACACCGTCCCCAACAAAGGACGTCAGTACGAATATTGTACTGAGTATGTAAGGCACATAAATAAGCATATAAAAGACATGATAGAAACATGGAGTACATGACTCAACCTGTAAGTTTGATAACTCTGCAAATCATGAAATAATTATAGTGTCTTGCATATGCATATGAATGTCATGTTGTGCATAGGTACATGTATTCATAACATCGTCAAGCCTCTAAGGGCATCCCATCATATCATCTCGGTCACTGTGGGCAAAATTATCAACGTAAACTAGCTGAACAGGTGATGGTGCATATATAACGTTGTAACCTTTCCCTATATCCCATATACATATATACGCGTATATAACGCCATCGGGTCATGAGTTAATGTACATGTATAAGTGAATGCAATGCATGAGAAATACATCAATAAAATCATTCAGAGTGTCATAAGACCATTATGCCTTTGATTAATATCATGAAGTAAATGTTTTAAACTTACGTATTTTTCTGAGACCATAAATAGAAGATGTAATAATAAGACACATGGGAATTGAAGAACATAGGCACCTCTAATACTTCTATGAAAAGAGTCATTTACTGAAGTTGTGATTTTTCTCGTTTCATTTGTGTCGGATAGATTGTGCCAAAAGGAAAGAAGGGATAGCCTTAACATACTTGAGCCGACTCTCTTGACCATCCTTCCAACACACGTCAATTGCGACAACATGTAACGGCGGACTAGAGTAGGGAAAATATCCATTTGATGTTCTTTATAAAGATTGTATCGTACTCTCTATGAGTTGCTATCTTGTTGCTATTACACAATATAACACATCGTGTGTAATTTTGAAGTTGCAATAGGAAATCTTTATGAATTCTTTCCTAGAAAATGAATGAATAAATCTTAGAAAACTCCATTTTTATAATGGTGTGGGCCCCACTTGGTGAGGTATACTTTGGACACTCAATTACCTTTTAAAATGCCACTTTTTATTTGACTTTAAGAGTCACCATCTCTTAATACAAGGATTCCATGTTGATGTTTATCCTTATGCAACAATTAACCACTAATCATCTTAATTAACTTTTAATCTCCCACTAAAATTAATAATGACCCGATTGTCCACATAATTAAGAATTATCTCAAATTACTTATAATACTACTCACTTTTAACACATCTTATACACGTTACTATCATGTTCATATGGTACCTTCTGTGGTACTAGTCTATAAATACTAGGCATTTTAGCTCAGGCCGTATTTTACCAAAATATCAAACATCAACGAAATTCATTTTCTTCGATTTGCTTCCCCTATCACCTTCACGACACTACTCATCACTTGTTTGAAATATCATAACGCTTATAATCTCAAAATAATCTCATTCCCGAACTTACGTCGATTTAACTTATGACAAAACTTTAATGTACGAAAATGCGGGATGTAATAGCTCATTTCCGAGCTTTTATCAATTTACTTATGGCGTACTTCCACGTACGAAAACATGGGGTGTAACACTTCCACAAGAATTCCTTCACTTTACTTCCCAATCTTTACCTATTTGAACTAAACAGTCTTCCCACAAACCTTATTGGTACATGCATGTATACATAATACACTGTACATGGCTAAAATGGGAGAGTCTAATTTTCTGATCGACATGAAGTTCAACATCCAAGAACGCTCGATGTACAACTTAAGGTTTGACCTCGAGGGTTCCCTATGCTCGATCTCGAGGCAACAAAAATCGATTATTGCTGTCATGGACATGTGGGAAATTCCCAAGGCGCGTGATCAAAGATGACAACGCCTGCAAAAATAGTACAAGTCCGTACCAGACCTTTAAGTAGCTGTACCAGCTACTTTCCTTTGTAATATTTATACATGTACCATGTTGAGATTCATCCTCTTATATAAAGGGGACCCTTGTTATTTCTTGCCCACATGATATTGAATACAAGAACTAGAACATTCTCTTCTCTCTAACAAAAATACTCTCCATTGTCTTTTCTTTGATTTATTGCTTACATTTATTGTGTTTCATTAATTTTTAATCAGTTATTACGCATCATTGATCATAAAGAGACACCATTGAGGCGCTTGGAACTGTTAGATCTTCATCGGTCAGCCCCTGTCAAGCACTCTAGCTCCACCTCGATGCCAGAATAGGCTAGCTTGAGGCCCCGATTCGCGACCGTCTGGTTTGAATACTCATATTGTCCCCTACTCTTACTTTACTTTACGAGATAACACTTAGAACATATTGCCTCACAACTAGCAAAATTAAATCTTATTTTAATTACCATTTTTAATGTAAACAGTTTGGCGCAAAAATTGTGGCTAAAAATAATAGTGATTGTTTTCGTGTTAGTTTACGGAAAACACAAGTTATTCTTTACACTTTTTCATACCAGAATCTTTAATATCAGGTCAAAATGTCTAACTCAGTGAATGCACATGAAAACAACGGTCCTGACGACCGTGGATAGAATGGTGTAGCTATTCCAGGTGTCGGTATACCACTGCGAAACCCTGATAACGCACCAGAGCCAATTCCCGTGGATGTGGTCTCACACAACGCCCAACACATTGATACACGCTCCCACACTGACAGGAATATATGCCAAGAAAACCAACAAGAAACTCAAAAAACTCCAGCCCGGTAGATAAGAGAGGCAGACGGGAGGAACGAAACAGGAAAACCTTAGCACGTCGTTCATATGATCATTGGGGGGACTGACGTTCCTCAAGGGCTCATGATCAAGCGGACAAAAGTTCCCGCTGCAACAGAAGGGAAAATTCGGGACCACATGCCCGAGGACATCCTTGCATTCAGTGAAGTAGATTTCGAGACCTTATATCAACCATATATCGATGTGGTGGTAGTTTCATTTCTCTTGAATAACATTCAAATTAAACGTGTTCTCATGGATCCGGGTAGCTCGGCCATCGTAATCAGGTCAAAGGTGGTAGAACAACTAGGGCTGCCCGATCAAATCAAACGTACCTCCCAAGTTCTCAACGGCTTCAACATGGCTGGTGAAGCAACGAAGAAGGAGATCACCCTCCGGTCAACATGTCCAGTACATTTAAAAATACCAAATTTTATGTCATAAAGGGTGAAATGAGGTACAACACTGTATACGGCTAAAATCGGATAGTTTGATTTTATGGTTGTTATGGCACTTCATAAGACCACCCCCAGAAGGCTCGAGGCTCAGCTCGAGGTTCGAGCCCAAGGGTTCTTAGTGATCGCCCTCGAAGCACTGCAAATCAATGGCTATGATGGATAAACTGGAAGTTCTCAAGGCATGTGGTTAAAGCTGACCAAGTCTATTAGGATAGTTCAAGCCCGTACAGTGGCATTAAATGGTTGTACTAGTCTCATATACTTGTAATAAATGCGTTTGTACTATGTTGGAATTTCCTCTCATATATAAAGGGGACCCATATCATTTTGTAACACACAACATTCAATACAAGAACATTCTCTGCATTCTAACTTAAACACATTCTCCCTTGATTCTATTACTTACATTTATTGTGTTTCATTAATTATTCTTCATTTATTACTCATTTTTGATCATAAAGAGCTCTTATCATAGCTCTTAGAGCTGTTAGTCCTTCATTTGGCCGTTCACAGTCTAACGCTTAGCTCGACCTTGAGGCCTCGTATAGGCTAGCTCGAGGTCCCGATTCTCAGGCACGCGATTTGCTTAACACACTACCTTCAAGCTCTTATCTTATTTTGTCTCACACTTATCATCTATTGCCTAAAAACTAGCATAAAAACAAATCACGTATTTTTAGGACCACAAAATCAAATCTAATTGTAATTATAATTCTATAGGTAAACAGTTTGGCGCCCACCATAGAGCTAAGAATAATAGTGATTGTTTTCTTGCTAGTTTACTACATAACGCAAGTTATCTTTGACACTTTTTCTGTCGAAGAATCTTTCATTTCTTGTCAAAATATCTAACTCAGTAAATGCATATGAAAACGACGATCTTGAAAATCATGGAGAGAACGGTGTAGCTATTCCAGGCATCAGTGTACCTCTACAAAACCTTGAGGATGCACCAGATCCAATCTCCATGGATGTGGTCTCACGCAATGCCCAACATGTCGATATAATCTCCGACACTAACTAGAGTATACGGTAAGAAGACCAACGAGAGGCTCAGAAAACCCTACTTCAGGAGGAATAAGAGTTTAGCTATCACGTCATTTTTGAAATGTTGCATGCACAAAAGCTAGCAATTGATCAACTGTAAACCCTCAAAAAAGCACCTCATCACCGAAAATGGCTCCTGGAGCTGAATAGGTACCGAAAAGATTGAGCAATAACGGGTTAGCATCTGACCCCGCTATTATGAAGATGCTCGAGGTCCTCACAAAGAGGATTGAGTCGGGCGAAAATATGATAAAAGCTAATGACAAAAAAATGGAGACCTACATTTTAAGGGTCGATCAACTTCCGGGCGCACCCCTGATCCTGAACGGTGTAGATTCAAAGAAGTTCGTACAAAAGCCATTCCCACAAAATGCTGCTCCAAATCCCATCCCGAAGAAATTCAGAATGCCCAATCTTCCAAAATACAACGGAACATCAGACCCCAACGACCATGTCACTACTTACATCTGTGCGGTAAAGGGCAATGACTTGAAGGATGACGAGATTGAATCCGTTCTGCTAAAAATGTTCGGAGAAACACTTTGAAATGGTCCATGATGTGGTATCACAACCTAGCCTCGAATTCGATAGACTCATTTGCCATGCTGGCAAATTCTTTCATAAAGGCACATGTCAGGGTCATCAAGGTGGCTACAAGGAAGTCCGATGTCTTCGAAATCAAACAAAGAGAAAATGAGATGTTGCGGGAGTTTGTATCACGCTTTCAAATGGAGCGAATGGAATTATCACCATCCTCCGATGACTGGGAAGTGTAGGCCTTCACCCAAGGTTTGAACGAATGAAGCTCGGTGGCTTCGAAGCAGCTGAAGCAGAATTTGGTGGAATATCCTATCGTGACTTGGTCATATGTCCACAAGCGATACCATTCAAAGATCAGGGTCGAGGACGACCAACTAGGACCTCCCTCGGGCTCAGTATATCCTACCAGGCTTCTGCCAAAGGAACCAAGGCTAAACAAAAAAAGGTACCAACCATACACTGAAGATAGAAGAAAAGCCCCAAGGCTTAACATACCCCGAAATGATCAAAGGACAGATCGAGGTCAGAATCCTCAGGGACGCATTTGCAGAGCCAGATTCGACAGACACATAGGACCAATTGAGCTACCCCGCTTGTTTGAATACAACTTCAACGTTGACTTTTTGGACATCGTATTTTCCGTCGGTAAAATAAGAGACACTAGGTGATCAAGACATG
Source organism: Nicotiana tabacum (assembly GCF_000715075.1). Taxonomy (NCBI): domain Eukaryota; kingdom Viridiplantae; phylum Streptophyta; class Magnoliopsida; order Solanales; family Solanaceae; genus Nicotiana; species Nicotiana tabacum. The sequence continues at coordinate 142,088,779 of NC_134080.1, forward strand.
TACTATCAGATCCTTCATAGAGGAACCCTAACTTAGCATGCGAATTTCATGGCACATACGGTCATAGGACCGAAGATTGCACACAGCTCCGAGAAGAAGTAGCCCAGCTACTCAGCAAAGGGCATCTCCGAGAGTTCCTTAGCAACCGAGCCAAAAATTAGTTCCGGGAAAGAGAGGCGAACAGGAAAAATGAAACAGATGAGACGCAAAATGTCATCCACATGATCGTTAGAGGAATCGATATCCCGCAGGACCCTATAATCAAAAGAACAAAAATATCCATCACCAGGGAGAAGCGAACTCGGGGTTATATACCCGAAGATGCTCTCATATTCAACAACAAGGACATCGAGGCCCTGTCTCAACCTCATAACGATGCCTTGGTAATTTCTTTTCTTGTGAATACATTTCAAATTAAGCGTGTGAATGTGGATCCAGGTAGCTCGACCAACATTATAAGGTCAAGGGTGGTAGAGCAGCTCAGGCTGCTCGACCAGATTGTTCCCGCCTCTCGAGTCCTCAACGGATTCAACATGGCAAGCGAAACAACAAAGGGGAAAATCACCCTCCCGGTCAACGTGGCCAGCACGACCCAAAATGTAAAATTTCATGTCATCGTAGGAGACATGAGGTACAACGCCTTGCTCGGAAATCCATGCATACACTACATGAGTGTAGTACCATGAACCCTTTATCAAATGATGATGTTTCCGATGAAGGACAGAATAAAAACCGTGTACGGGGAACAAAATGCAGCGGGGGAGATGTTCGCGGTGCACGATAAAGCACCGGCATCAACGCCTTCAACATAGAAGGAGCAAAGGATAAGAAAATAGTGAAGTAGCAATCACGAGACACATTCTCAGCTACACCCGAATAAAACAAGAAAAGGACCGTGCCCGGATCAAACGTTTAAAGCATATCGAGGCTCAAAACTCTATCGCAACTAAGGTATAACTATATCCTTTTTTATTTACATCTTAGACTAACCTATGTGCAGGTGTCCGGTCAGAACAGTCGAACCGCTGTCCACCTTGAAGACCTTAGGTTTCAAAGCATATGTTGCACTCTTTTCCTTTGATCGGATTTTTTTTCAAGAAGGGTTTTACCAGCAAGGTTTTTAACGAGGCAACATCTATATGCTACCTAAGGAAAACCTAACAAGTATTCAAGGCTTCTCATCAATCAATCTCAAACATTGGGGGGAATCCCCCCGGAAGATCACCTTCTCGAAAAAAGCCAAGATAAGACAAAGAGGGTCTCGATAGGAAAATTATGTATCAGGCCAACGGTCGAATGAACCGTTCCCGCATCGAATAATTTAACCATTGAAAAAGAAAACATATATATTTGTACCAAGTAATCAAAAAATATTTCCCTCCATCAAAACACTTTGTGCTCCAAAGAAGTACGCTACTTTTACGAGAAACAACTCCAAAGCCAAAAATCTCCCTAACACTTGGGGACTCACATAAAAAAATTCGAAGCCATATGACCTCCGGCTTGGAAACTTCAAACTCGTAAGCCCTCAATGAGGCAACACCAAATTTCAAAGAACATCTCTAGAGCCAAAAAACTTTCAATGTCTCGGGGACTGTCGATGACTATCATACCATCGAGCTATCAGAAACTCAAGGCCGCAAGACCCAAAACGGGAAACCTCGACCGTGAAAGCCCCCCATGTGGCAATACTAGAAAATGTGAGACATCCACAAGGCATTATCAATAGTTTAAAACCTTCATAAGACAACACCAAAACTGTAAGACCTCAAGCAAGGCATAAGTTACACTTGTACCAAGTAACCAAATTTGTAATACCTCAAGTAAGGCGTGTTAAAAAATATAAGATCTTGCAAAAGGCATAGTCCAAATCTTAAAGTTAAGGCTATATATTCGAACTTGTAAGACCCCTAAAAAGGCATACCCTCGATGTAAATGCCAAAACTACTTTTCTTGGGGACTAAAAGGCTACGTCAAACACAATAACTATGGTCACAAGGCTCCGGCCAAACTCACGCGACTCTTGGACGCCCAACCGTCGCTACAAAATCACAGGCCTTCAAATTACTTCGAAAATACTTTGAAAAGAAACAGTTAATCAGGCTACCCTTCACATAAGCAAAAGTGCTTTGATCACGTCATCTCCAAAAATAGGCTTCAAAACGATTAAGCCATCGAGTGAAACCTCCCTAGGTGCCCATTTATCGCATCATAACGACTCATAAAAGAGTTTCGTATCGAACCATTAAAAAGTCGAGCGAATAGAAAATTTCAAAAAGTCTTTAGCGAGGGAAAAATAAAGCCTACATAAGAGGTCGCATCAACCCAACGCATAAGAGCCCAAACACCAGCCAATATTAAGAGGTCGTACCGGCCAAACATGTAAGAGACCAGATGCCAGCCTATATTAGAGATCGTACCGCCCTAACGCATAGAAGCCTAAGAGTCAGGTTAATATTAAAAAACTTAAGGGTCAATGAGCTCGAGTAAAAATCCGACTCGAAGACTGAAATGGATATAGTTAACTAAAAACACCTAAGGGCAAATGCGTAAGAGCCTACGAGCCATCCCAACAAGCCTCAGGGCCGATTTGCAAACCAAAGGGTTTTACATTGAAGTCCAGTTCACCTGGCTAATCATTGACTGATGTCAAAATTCAAAGCAAAGGAAAAACACACGAGCAAAGGGAAGTGCAAGAAAGATGAAACCGAAAGGCCTCCTTTTATATGTATATGTGAAAAAATACAAAGCTCCATTCACAATGTTCCCTAAAAGAGCATTATACGCAGAATCAGAAAAAAAAGGCCTAGTCTACGCTTCCCTCGGGGACTGTGGCCCGTTGACCTCTTCCTCATTTCTTTGGCATCGGACAAGATGAACTTGGCATCATATTCATCTTCCTTTGCCTTCTTTATCTTTTCTGAGAGATCGAAGCCCCTGACATGGATCTTCTCGAGGGTTTCCCTCCAAGATTTGCATCGGACATACTCATTGCTTCTGCTCTCTCAATCAGAAGCCCCTCTTCAGAGCTCGAGCGTCACCAACATCTTTTTAATAGACATCCACTTTCTTTACAGCCTTAGATCGAATTTCTTCAGCTTCAGCCCGGACGTCCACGACCTCGACCTTCATCTTTAAAAGCTCAAATTTGAGCCTTTCAATCATGCTTGTTTGGACTGAGTTGTTTCCTCGAACATTCCGAGTTGCACCTCAAGGGTAGAAGCCTTGGCCAAACCATTATTCTTGGCCGCAACTTGGGCATCAGCCTGAGCCTTTAGCTCATTACACTCACACTTGGCCTGACCAATATCACCCAATGACGTTCCAAGTCCTCCGTCTTTCTCTGCAACTGAAGTGTCAAAATATTAATCTAAGGGGGTAGAAGAAGAAGCATACACCCCCTCGAAATAGAGGTTACCTGTCCCTCGAGGTAGCTTTCGTAGTTCAGACTCCGACTCACCTCGTACCGCAGGTATACCAACTTATCTCCTCTTGTCACAAAGAAGCCCAAGGGATTTCTCCCCGTCTAAGGCTTTTCGCAACCTAACTTCACAGCGAAGCACCTCGGACTTAGGCTTGTCAAAGGCCTACAAAAAACGAGCTCAATAAGAAAATGAAAGTGCAAAACTGAAAAACTAATACAATCAGCCAAAACTTACCATAGAATAGAGCCGTTGAGCCTCCTCAAAGTCAAGCGCACACTTACCGGCCTGGTCTCATCGGCCCCAAAAGAACCGTTCCCAATAGGAATGTGATTATTCGATACCTCATTTAGGTTAGGCTTCCCCTAGCCTCGAACATCCCTCGAAGTACCTTTGTCGGGAAAAGATGATGACAACAAAATGAGAACCAATATTCTAAGGCCAGAAGCTTCAGGTGCTGCAGGCACAACTAAGACATCTTCTCTGGGCCTCTAGGCAGGACTTGTCTCGCTATGAGCACCTTTGCCCTGCAAGGGTTCCTTTCGTTTGATATTACTCCTCGGCCGCGAAGCTGATGATTCCTCCTCCTCTCCGAGGAGGCACAGTCTCATCCTAGAAAATTATCCAATGCCTGCGATGACAGAGTTAATACACATAAAAGAAAGTACCTTTCAAAGAAAGCGGGCCGCACAGCACGTACCGTGGCATTTTGCCTCCTATCTACCCTTGGACAAATCTTGCCACTTACGCTCATCATAGGTCTAGCAAACTGCCAGCTTCCAAGCCCAATCTGTTAGGTTGGGGACCTCGTATGGTATCTATGGGACTTCTTCAAAAAAGAAAAGGAAAGTGTCTTTATAGAATCCACCTCCACTGTGAGCAAAAATGGTAAAAACACAGGTATACCACTTACGTGTGAAATTCCATTTCTCAGGAAACAGCAGGAACTCCACAGGGATAATATCGACAATCCAAACTCGGAAGACTCAACCCATCCACCCTTGATCCCCATCTTCTCATCATCAAGAACAAAGGGCCTGGTGGATCGACATCGTAAAGTTATTAGACCTAGCTAATTGAAGGGTCAATACAGTCTAATGAGATCGCTAAGGGTGACCTCAAGGTCGGCTTTCTCTGCAAAGAACCTCATTATCAATACTACCCTCCAGAACGACGGGTGAACCTGTGCCACTACTGCCCGATACCTTCGACAAAAGTCAAGCACAACTCTATCGAGAGGGCCCAATCTAAAGGGGTACGTGTACATGTTCTGAAACCCCTCTACATGAGCCATGATCCTTTCTTATAGGGAATGTACCTTCAATACCACATTTTCCCCATCCGTAGTCTCTCCTCACTGCCTCGAGGTGTCCCTCTCCTCTCTATGAAATGAACCTCGATGCATACTCCCAATGTCCCCGAACATTGGCATGTCTCTCTAATGTAAAGTCCCCCCTCGAGACAAAATCTCTCGAGGTTAGCACACCGGATGCCGGTGGCATACCACCAACCAAGATAGAAGCAGAGGCGGAACTCTCCTCTCCTAGATGAGCAGGTTTGGGCATGGCAGCCTTAACTGTGGTGGAACAAGAGAAGGGAAATGAGAACTTAGGTGAAAGCTTCGAATTAAAGCGATGAAAGAGCTGAAACAAGGAAGAAGAACTCTATGAAAAGGAATAGCTCCTCAAAGTAGCGCAATCATCAAAAAAGAAGGAAACAAACTCATATATAGACCAAGCGGCGACTGCCCGCCTACTCTAAAGTCCAATTAATTCCTACTAGGCCATTATCACTTTTGGGGAGATGTACTGGTAGGATTATTTCATGGTCGGGCCATACAATCGACGCTGTAATACAACGTTCGAGGGATCAAAGACCACTGTATGAACCTGGGATCGAGATGGTACCCGATCTTGAGGATCTTTGTTGCTATTACAATGGGCTCTAGAAGCTACCCGCATAAACCTAGCCTCGAGATGGGGCCAGATCTCGAGGATCTATATAGGTATAAGCCAGGTCCCACTCGAGGGTTATTAATAAAGCCTCAGGGCTATTTTCGCCGTCAGATCAATTTAAATGCTCTCTTGGTTACTTTAGCCCAGTAGCCGTCCGAGTTCGAGTGTATCCTCATTTAGGGACTATCTATAAAGCCTTAGGACTGACTTCATTTTTCAAAGTAAGTTTTCAAGGCCGCCCGAGTTTGGGTAAACTCTCACTCATGGACTATTTGAAATGGCCCGAGGGTTGTATTTACTTTTGGGTGGCCAAAAAATCTGTCACTCGATGACTCTCAATGGGGCCTAAAAGGGCTAAGTTTTGTCCTAAAATTTGAGGCCCCACTCTCACTCAATTCGAAGTCGGAAGTTCCAGCGGCCTAAGTTTGTATCAAGTATATCCGGACTTAGTCTGATGAACGACAAGGGGTTTCAGGGGAATATCATATTAACCGATAACTAACCAAGTGAATACCTACGCCCGGGTCCAGTATTTGGACCGATCAATAAAGTCATATGCTCAGATTCATTACAAACGTAGACAGCAGGAAATCTAGCACAAATCAAAGACGATTGTAAGAAACATTTTTTTTATTAATAAATGAAGACTACAAAAGCCGACGAGGGGTCCTTACAAAGAACAAAGAAGCAAAAAAATAACATCTAGAAGTCTAATCTACTCTCGGAGGTACATCCTGTCACGACCCAAATCGATGGGCCGCAACGGGCACCCGATACCTTACTCAACCGATTACCAACATAATGTATCTTTCATATCAACCTATCATAGGTAAAGAACCGGAGTAAAGCATGAGGAAATATAAACTTATACATATGAAGTTTGGGCATATAAGGCCGGCGTAATTCTTTATATACTCGAAACATAGGCCGACACGGCCATACAAGTATCCATATACATGGCATATGTCTACAAGCCTCTAAGAATATATAATATCATAAAGGTAGGGCCAGAGCCCTGCCATACCAATCAATGCATATACTAATCATACTGACTAAATAAGCAACTCCGGAGCAAATTGAGCGCACCTACATCTTCCGCTGAGCTGATAGACTACTTGGAGGACTCTCGACATGTCTATCAGGACCTGCGGGCATGAAATGCATCGTCCCCCGACAAAAGGGACGTTAGTACGAATAATGTACTAAGTATGTAAGGCACATAAATAAGTTCATAAAAAGACATAGAAGTAATATAGAGTACATGACTCAACATGTAAGTCTGGAAAACTTAGTAACTCATGAAATACTTATAGTTTCATGCATATGCGTATGAATGTCATGTCGTGCATAGGTACATGTTTCATAACATCATCATCCTCTTAGAGCATCCTATCATATCATCTCGGCCACTGTGGGCAAAATCATTAACATATACCAGCTGATCATGTGGTGTGCGTATATAACGCCGTAACCTTTTCCCATATCCCATATATATATATATGTATATGGGATATGGAAAAAGGTTACGACGTTATATACGCACCTATACCAGCTGATCATGTGGTGGTGCATATATAACGCCGTAACCTTTTCCCATATCCCATATACATATATATATATATATATATATATATATATATATACATACATACATGCGTATAAGATTTTTTTGGAATGCCATAAAAATTAATATGCCTTTCAGATAAAATTTGTCAAATACGTATGTTTCTGAGACCCATGAATAGAAGATATAAAAATAATTCACATGGGAAACCAAGAATATAGACACCCCTAGTATTTCTATGAATAGAGCCATTTATAAAAGTTGCGTATTTTGCTCGTTTTATTTGCATCATATGGATTATGCCAAAAAGAAAGAAGGGATATCCTTAACATACCCGAGCCGGTTCTCGTGACAATCCCTCTAAAACACATTAATTGTGACAAAACACGTGACGGCAAGATCGGATTAAGGAAAAATTCGTATGATATTCTTAAGAAAGATTGTACCGGACTTTCGTTGCTCTAGCCTTTCACGTTGGATCTTGTAAGATTTTAGAGAAAATTCACACCGGAACATTGTCATTTTCTCATTTTATTGGTGTAGGAATGTTATCTTGATTTTGAAATGTCTTTATGCTCCACTAAATAGGTCAATAATCCTTTACGTGTAATATGAAATGTCATTTAGCCTAGTGACTTATTTGCATAAATTGCCACATAGTATGATAGGTTAATGAGTCATTTTTGGATTTATGGGGTGCTTCCACGTGAGTGCCCCGTACTTATCAAATTTTCCATCCTTTTTTCTTACTCAATCCATTAATTCCCTCATTAGTCAAATATTTAACCAATTACCCACATAATTAAGAATTATCTCAAATTTCATAAGATGTTATTCCTTTTTAATACCTTTTATACATCATACTATCATGGCCATATGATACCTTTTATGGCACTATCCATAAATACCGGGTATTATAACTCATACAATATTTTATCCCAAATTATCAAACATCGAGGAATTTAATTTTCTCGGATTTGCTTTCTATCTCTCTTTCATGAATATTCTCATAACTTGTTTGGAATAGCATAATACTTATAATCCCAAAATAATATCATTATCGTGCTTACGTCGATTAACTTACGACGAAAAATTAGCGTAAAAAAAATACGGGACGTAACATTTCATTTTCGAGCTCTCGTCAATTTATTTATGGCATACTTTCATATACGAAAATGCGGGGTGTAACATTATTCCCTCCTTTGGAACATTTGTCCTCGAATGTTGCCTGATGCACTTGTCATTTTCATAACTCACAGTTCTTGTGAATACTTTAGTACTCCTCTTGCCATTTAGGCAACTGTTTTGTGAATGAATCCCAGAGGACAGGGCTCCCCCCTTTAGCCCTCTTTCTCGCACCATGACTTTTAGTCAGAATCCTTCTAATCTCGTAACTGTTGATACCTTCTATTATGCAGCTTGTACGACTCTAAACTTGTAAGTGTGCCTATGCGACTTTTCATTTTTTTTCTCCAGTTTTTAGCAAATCTCTAGGCCTCACTTTATCTACAAAGCTTGACAAGATGTTTGTCACGCCCCAAACCTAGGAGGCATGGTTGGCACCCGGTGCTGTAGTGGCCCGAGTGAAACACTCTGTAACTCATTCATTCTTTTTGTAATTATCATGGGCCTACGTGGCCACAATTCACATTGTACAATTGTAAGTGGAAAACTTTGTATCACTGAACCATCTTACTTAAAATATGAATACATATGGGCCGTCAAGGCCTCTGACATACTGTACAAACTCAACCTCTCTCGACAAAGCCTCTAAGATTATTTGACATCAAATGGGACGGGGTACCGACCTACCCATAAGTCTGTAGCAAAATTCTGATACGATGACTCATAGACTCGGTTGCACTCCGAATGAGGTGGAGTCTTACCGATCCTCCGCTGAATGCTAACCTTGTCTACTATGGGGGCTCGTCAAACTGATTGTCTATAACTGCAGGCATGAATGCACTATCCCCAACAAAAGTACGTCAGTATGAATAATGTACCGAGTATGTAAGGCGGAACCGAGACATAACAGTAAATCAACATTAATTAAGGACATGGAAGAAACATAAAGTAAAGAACTCAACCTGTAAGTGTGGATAGCTCTATAAATCATGAAGTATTTATAGTATCATGCATATACGTATAAATTTCATGTAATGCATAGGTCTATACATACATAACATTATAAAGCCTCTGAGGGCATTCCATCATATCATCTCAACCACTGTGGGAAACATCATCATCGTATATCAGTTGATCATGTGGTAATGCGTAGATAACACCGTAACCTTTTTCCATATCCCATATATATATATATACATATATATATATATATATATATATATATATATATATATATATATATATATATATATATATATATATATGTATATAACGCCATCTGAGTCATATTTCAGCTACTAGGGGCAACATCATCATCGTATAATAGTTGATCAGGTGGTGGTGCGTATATAATACCGTAACCTTTTCCCATATCCCATATAAATATAAATACATATATACCCATATATAACGCCGTTTGAGTCTTAGGTAAATGCACATGTAAATGAATGCAATGCATGAGAAGTACGTTAATAAAATCTTTCGGAATGTCATAAGACCATTATGCCTTTGAATAATATCATGAAATAAAATTTTTATCAACTTACGTATTTTCTGAGACCCATGAACTCAAATGATAGAATAATATGACACATGTGAAACCAAGAACATAAGCATCTCTAGTATTTTTATTAATAGAGTCATTTATGAAAATTGTGCATTTACTCGTTTCGTTTGTTCCGTATCAAACCAAAACAAAGAAGGAATAGCCTTAACATACCCGAACCGATTCTCTTATTACTTTGTGTACCATGCTACCTCATAAATTTTCAACGCTCCACGACTGAAGGTTGGGTGCCTCACTTTCAAATAAAGGTGAAGTATTTCATAAAAGTTCTATGCAATTACTTCCTTATTCAGTTAATAACTTCTGGTTGAAGCACTACATGAATTTTGTTTTACGACAATAAAGATTGAGAAGCAATGAAATCATTAGCAGATAATGTAGTAGCTTACTAGCTTAATACTCTATTAAAGTAATGTGAAATAAAATTACTACTCCCTATTTACTATTTTGTTCCACACAATCACTATTTCAAAAGTCAATCAAATAACTTTTTCTTTGACTACACTTTATCTTCTTCATTTTTTTATAAGTACATTTAATTATCCAAAATCCAATTACAATAGTACTCTTCCGTATATTGCAAATTTTATTTTCTGCTAAGAAAGTACCTCAATATTAGGCTGTCGAATATTTGAAGCATAAAATAAGCGCAATTTAAACTTCTTGACCTTGTAAGGTTGATCACTTGCAGTTCGAACTGGCATGTCGATATTGTTGAAATTGCAGAAAGGAGAAAGCAATTGGATGAATCTTGGTCACAACAAGTTTTACTAGTTTCTCTAGAACTTCACTTTAACATTTTCCATTAGTAATTGCATCAAATCTCTTCTTACTTATCAGTAAAGAGACCAAGAACTTGTACATGTAAACAAGGCATTTCATGCCTTACGACTCATCATGACCTATTAGTGCCATTTTCGCTTAGATTGATGCCAAGTAGAGCCCCAAAAAAAGATTTTTGTCCACTTAATCATAATTATTCCCACAATTAATCAATTATCTATATAATTGAGAATTATCTCAACTTACTTAAAATACTACTCACTTTTAACACACTTTATATAACTTAGTATCATGGTTATGTGGTACCATATAAAATAAATATATACACTACTATTTCATTAAAACGTCCATGTTAAAAAAAAACACATATTTTCTTAATTTATAATTTTTCTAATCTCATATAAAGAGTATAAATTTTGTACACTTAATTTTTGAAATGGTATAAAGATAACTTTCTTTTCATGTGAGAAAATAATTTCTATCTTTATAATAAAAAAAGTCTCATAAATAAAAATCACGTTAGAAGGGTACGTAAATCTCACACATTATTATCAAATGGAGGAACAAAAAAAAAACTCCGAATATTCCATTTTTATATGATACTTTTATTCTTACTATTCTTTAAAAAAATGGTACTATCACATATGTGAAAGATCTTTAACTTGAAAATATATTTATTTCACCTTTATATTAAATATACTTAAAATCATAAAGATATCATGACACGTTTAAAATTACAAATTCTAAGTGGAAATGTTATGATATGTTTAAAATTATAAATTCTAAGTAGAGTAATACTTTTGATACATGCAAAAATATTTCTTAAGCATCTAGTTCTAGCAACTAAACAAATAATTACTATGGAGTATCATAAAATGGAACAAGAGGTAGTAGAAAAAATAATATTGATGTTACAAAACTTACTGGGTGTAAAATTTGCAAACTTTTCACTAAGGTCTCCTCTGTAAATTAAACATAAAACCCAAACTAAATCTGAAGTCTTGACTATTCACAACTTTTTGTACTTGAGTATCTTGTATCTTCTTCACATTTACTTTACCTAACTCACTTTTCAATCTCGCATCGTATCTTCTTTCCTTTTCATAACCTCCCTTCCACATAGATAGAAATTACATATACGCTTTAAAGCTCTATTGCAATAGCACCTCTGGTGCATATAAAATCTGGCAAAAGCTTCATATGAATTTCTTACGACTCAGTTCTATTGCACGATCTGGAAACAAAAAGAAGGTAACATTTTCGAAATGCCCTATAGCCTCTCAATTATAAATGTAGCGCGCAATACACCCATAAGTGAGACTCTACTAGGCACGGCTTTGTAGACTCCCTAGGATACGAACTGCTCTGATATCACTTTTGTCACGCCCCAAACCTGGGAGGCGTGGTTGGCCGTGCTGTAGTTGCCCGAGCGAACCACTCTGTAACTCATTCATTCCTTTTGTAATTATCATGGGACTACATGGCCACAATTCATAATGTGCAATTGTAAGTGGAAAACATTGTATCATTGAACCATCTTACTTAAAATATGAATACATATGGGTCATCAAGGCCTCTGACATACTGTAGAAACTGTACCTCTGTCTACGAAGCCTCTAAAATTATTTGACTTCAAATGGGATGGGGTACCGACCTACCCATATGTCTGTAGCAAAATTCTGATACGATGACTCATAGACTCGGCTACACTCTGAATGAGGTGGAGTCTTATCGATCTTTCGCTAAGTGCTAACCTCGTCTACTATGGGGGCTCGCCAAACTGATTGTCTATAACTACAGACATGAATGCAGCATCCCCAATAAAAGGACGTCAGTAGAATAATGTACAGAGTATGCAAGGCGAAACCGAGACATAACAGTAAGTCAACATTAATGAAGGACATGGAAGAAACATAGAATAAATAACTCAACCTGTAAGTGTGGATAGCTTTGTAAATCATGAAATATTTATAGTATCATGCATATGCGTATAAATGTCATGTAATGCATAGGTATGTACGTACATAACTTTATAGAGCCTCTGAGGGTATCCCATCATATCATCTTAGCCATTGTGGGCAACATCATCATCGTATACCAGTTGATCAGGTGGTGATGCGTATATAATGCCGTAACCTTTTCCCATATCCCATATATATATATATATATATCGCATATATAACGCTGTTTGAGTGATATTTCAGCCACTATGGGCAACATCATCATCGAATACCAACTGATCAGGTGGTGGTGCGTATATAACGCCGTAACCTTTTTCCAAATCCCATATACATATAAATACATATATACGCGTATATAACACCGTCTGAGTCTTGAGTAAATGCATATGTAAATGAATGCAATGCATGAGAAGTACATTAATAAAATCTTTTGGAATGTCATAAGACCATTATGCCTTCGAGTAATACCATGAAATAAAATTTTATCAACTTACATTTTTTTCGAGACCCATGAACACAGATGATAGAATAATATGACACATGGGGAACCAAGAACATAAGAATCTCTAGTATTTCTATGAATAGAGCCATTTGTGGAAATTGTGCATTTACTTATTTCGTTTGTACCGTATGGATCATGCCAAAAGAAAGAAGGGATAGCCATACCTGAATTCATTCTCTTATTACTTTGTATACCATCCTACCTCATATATTTTCAACGCTCCACGACTGAAGGTTGGGTGCCTCACTTTCAAATCTAGGTGAAGTATTTCATAAAAGTACTATGCAATTGCTTCCTTATTCAATTAATAACTTTTGGTTGAAGCACTACATGAATTTAGTTTTACAACAATAAAGATTGAGAAGCAATGAAATTATTATGAAATGATGTAGTAGCTTAGCTTAATACTCCATTAAAGTAATGTGAAATAAAATTACTACTCCCTATTTCCCATTTTGTTCCACACAATCACTATTTCGAGAATCAATCAAATAACTTTTTCTTTGACTATATTTATCTTCTTCATTTTTTTATAAATACATTTAATTATCCAAAATCCAATTATAGTAGTATTCTTTCGTATACTGTAAATTTTATTTTCTGCTAAGAAAGTACCTCAATATTAGGCTGTCGAATATTTGAAGCATAAAATAAGCGCAATTTAAACTTCTTGATCCTGTAAGGTTGATCACTTGCAGTTCGAACTGACACGTCGATATTGGTGAAATTGTAGAAAGGAGAAAGCAATTGGATGAATCTTGGTCACAACAAGTTTTACTACTTTCTCCGGGACATCACTTTAACATATCCAATTAGTGTCCATTTCCTATTTAACCTTGGTGTCCATTTCCTATTTAGCCTTTTATCTCATAATATTTTATTCCTATCATATGAATCATAACTTACTCTGTAATAGGTTGGGTTTAGTTGTCTTGGATTTTTTACTCCTGATGTGCTTGGTTTATCCTCGGTCATATCTCCTATATTTATTTCTGGATTTGTTTTCCACTTTGCGGGCTGTAGAATTACTGCAGAGTGAGGCAGAAATGGGGCAAGTTTGGATGCCCTTTTGTGGTCGATTATTCGACCCCAGAACATGTCTGCACTACATTGGGTGCCCTGAGGGTCATTTTGTGACCCATTTCGTGATTGCTGGAAGCATTGTGCGGTCGCATATGCGACCACATAATATGTTCTAGAGCTTGATTTTTGGTTTTTTATAACCCAACTCTACTTCGTTAGATAGACACAATGGACCATTTTTGAGCTAAAATCCTATACTTTTAGTGTGAGAGAGTGCCCTAGAGTGGGAGAGTGATCTCCAATAATTTGTTCTTCAATTCTTGCTCCAATATTGGAAGATTTACAAGGAAAGCTCACTAGGTCTTCATCTAAGAGGTAAGATTCTACACCCTAGCCCTTAATTTCGAATTTTAACTAAAGATCGGTAATTAGCAAGACAATTCTTGGGTATGGGAGTTGTTTATTTTGTATGCATGTGTTATCAAATGGTGTAGTAAGATTGTTGAGCAAAAAATGGTAAAGAAAGGGTTGCGGGATGATGGAATCCACCATAAAACGACCTTGAAACCTTAATGCTCACCTAGTGTTTGATAAAATGCTCAAATGAGCTAGAACCATTATCATCTTACTAATTTTGGTTGAATTTATTATATTTCTAAAATAGACTGAAGTCGCTAACAATTCCGAAATATTTTAGAGTTTAAGGAAGCTCAATTTATGTATGTTGTCCAAACTCCTTTCTTAGAATTGAATCTCATGGTGTTCATGTAAGTTATGTAAGACCCGAGTTGGTCATTTTAAAATTGGCTATTCCGAGTAAACTTGTGTTGA